>NC_056740.1:140861960-141071377 GCF_019279795.1 Protopterus annectens
GACTCCCCCAAAATACCTCTCATTTGGAGACATTATCAAGATCCTCAAGCAGAGAGGAGACTGGAAGCCCTCCAACCCCTCTTCCGAGGAATCCGTGTTCTTGCAGGCCTTCCGTGCTTGGCCAACTACTTCCTGGATGACCCCACCTGTGGATGAGCTTGTTAAACTTATAGTGCAGCGTGCCTGGAAGAGCCCAGACAACATAGAACCTGAGCCCCGGAGACCAGATAAAATTTTATCCATCCCTGAAGACCAGCCCAATTGGTCCAAGCAGCTAGTAGTTGATTCCATGTTCATGATGGTGGCCACCAAGAGGGAACTGGCAGAAGATAGTTCCACTGTTCATCCCCTGAACAGGGAATCTCAGTCTATGGACAGACTGGGAAAGTGGGCCTATGCTTCAGCGACCTTTGCCATCCGGTCGCTGAATTATCAGGCACACTTTACTCGCTGGAATCCATCTCAAACTCCTCGATGCGCTTGATCTCTCTCACCACCGAGGGAGCAGCTCAGCAGCCGCATCAGGCATAGTCATGAGATGGCATGCTTGGATGTGTTTGTGTGATTTCGCTGGCCCCTTTAAATCTTCCTTTGTCAACACACCTGTTGACGAATCTTCCCTTTTTGGTCCCAAAGTAAGAGACACACTATCACGTAGTGAGAAGGATGGAGAGACCCCCCCCCCCTCCCCGGAGATCCTACTCCAGAAACCAGAGGGGAGGAAAAGTGTGGTTCAAGAAGTCCCAAGGATCTTTTTGTGATACTCGTGATGAGCAATCCCCCCCGTGGCAGAGGGGCAACTCATCTGGAAGACGCCCTTTTCGGGCAGAGGGGGTCCACCCATCCAGGGAGCTAGAGATTCCTTCTCCGGCTGACCCTTCCAGTGCTCCTGAACAGCGACCCGATTGCTTTCCTCTGAAAGCAGTCGGGGGTCGATTTTCCCTGCACCTACAGGCCTGGCAACTCATAACGGATGTGTGGGTGCAGAGAATAATATCCAGAGGCTATCATATTCCATTCGATCTAACTCTGACACGTAAAATGAATCCCTGATGTTCCACCCAGTCAGAGGAAGGCTGCAGCCTTAGAAATCGAAAAGCTGCTAAGAAAGAGTCATCCAGCCAGTCCCACCAGATCAGAGAGGATCCAGGTTTTACTCAAGGTACTTTTTAGTGCCAAAAAGACAGGGGACTGGAGACGAATCCTGGATCTCCGCTTACTAAACAAATTCATAAAACCTCAAAAATTCCAGATGGTCACAGTACAGTCCATCCTCCCCTTTCTGGGGAAGGACAACTGGATGTGTTCTATAGACATCCAGGACGTGTATTACCACATAAAGATGGACAAATGCTCCTGGAGATTTCTCTGCTTCCGGCTGGGAGCCAATCACTGTCAGTTCAGGGTAATGCCCTTTGGTCTCTTGACAGCCCCCAGAGTGTTCACCGAATGTGTGGCAGTCGTAGTAGCTCATCTCCGACTACAAGGATTCCAGGTGGTTCCATATTTAGATGATTGGCTCCTTACCTCCACGACCAGGAATCTTCTCATTCTCAGTCTCTCTTACAGTCAAGGCCTTGCTCTTCACTTGGGTATTATGATCAACATGGACAAATCACAAATGTCTCCATCAAGAGCACTGTAATTCATTGGAGTGATCTTTGACGCAATGTCCTGTCAAGCTTCCCTTCCTCCTCACAGGCTGTCAAAAATAAGAAGCCAGATTCAAGTCCTCCTTCCACAGACATTTGTACTAGCATGCCTTGTACTACAGATATTGGGATCTATGGCAGCAACCATTACCTTAGTTCCACTAACGAGGTTGCACATGAGACTAGTACAGTGGCTTCTTTACAATGGTCGATCTTAACCTACCCTCTCAACCACGATATGCCTTACAAACCTTTGCAAGAAAGAAATGCTTTGGTGGATGAAGTCAGAATCCCATCTTTGGTGTCGAAGACAGTTCAAGGCACTTGGTCCCCCATGGAGGCCAATTTGCACATAAATGTCCTGGAATTGAGGGCAGTTCTCTTAGTGTTGCAAGCGCTCCACACACCCCTTCCTTCCGGGACCATTGCAGTTCAATCGGACAACATGTCAGTCGTCTGGTACAAGGCAGAATCAGGTCTTACCCCCTGTGTCGTGAGGCCATGAGAATTTGGCACTGGGCGATGGCTTCCAACCGCTTTTTCATAGCAATGCACATTCCCGGGAGTTCCAATATTATTGCAGACAATCTGAGCAGGAACATTCTGATGCCTCAGGAGTGGTCCCTCAGTCCTATAATAGCGGATTAGATCTTCCGCCATTGGGGCAGGCCTTGCTGTGACCTGTTTGCTTCTCCCCTAAACAACAAATACAGAAGTTATTTTGCCCTGATCCCCCCCCTCAGGGGGAGTCACCGAGGAATGCTCTGATGCACGATTGGCCCCCGGGTCTGTTGTATGCCTTTCCCCTGTTTCCTGTCATCCCAAAATTCCTCCAGAAAGCTCAAAGGTTGAGAAAGCAGAGTGATCCTCACTGCCCCTTATTGGCCCCGTCATGTCTGGTTCTCTTTCCTATGACCTCATCTGACTCGCAGCCTGTGGATCCTGGATCAGTAACAAAGTCTGCTATCACATCCTCAGGGACTGATTCACCCCAATCTCCACAGCCTTAAGCTCACAGCTTGGTTTCTCCACTTCCGATGATTGCCAGGCTACCTGATATTTCATCTCCTGTTCACAAGATTCTTCTGGCTTCACACAAACCCTCCACCAGGAAAATTTATTCTATTAAGTGGGCTAGGTTTTCTAGCAACATAGACCCCTTTTCCATGCCTTTTCAGAAGATCCTACAATACCCGAGTACCCTGTTGCACGCAGGAGTTTCAGCATCAACAGTTACTGTGCATTTAGCAGCTATTGCAAATTTTCACAATGGATTTGACAATTCATCTGTTATATCACACCGACTGCGCAAAACCTTCATGAAAGGAGTATTACATGTTAAACCTCTTGTCAAGCCCTCCTATAGAGGCTTGGGACTTGACATTGGTGTTTCAGTCATTGTCAAGCCCTCCTATAGAGCCTTGGGACTTGACATTGGTGTTTCAGTCATTAACAAGTCCTCCTTTCGAGCCTTCTAACTCATGTGATATGAACTTTTTGTCTTGGAAAATTCTACTTCTAGTAGCCCTTATCTCAGCAAGAAGAGTATCTGAGTTGCAGGCCTTGAGTGTCGAGACCTTACTTGATTTTTCATAGGGAAAGAGTGTCCCTACATACTGACCCATCCTTTTTGCCCAAGGTCATTTCTGGGTTTTCCATTAATCAATCTGTTGACCTACTGGTTTTCTTCCCTCATCATTCAAATAGAGGGAAATACCTTTTGCATACCCTCGATGTTCATAGGCAACTTCGTTTCTGTTTGGACAAAACAAAATCTTTCAGAAAAACAGATCAGTATTTTGTGGCCTTTGCAGGACCCAGATTGGGTAGGCCTGTCTCCAAAATGACTATCTTCTTGGCTCAGAAACGCCATTACTTTCATCTACCACCAGAACAAAGTGTCCTTACCTTCCAGAATAAAGGCTCACTCTACTAGATTGATGGCTACTTCAGTGGTCTTTCATTCCAGAGCCTCTATGGATGATATCTGCACAGTAGCCACTTGGGCTAGACCTCATACCTTTATCACGCATTACAAATTGGATTTGGCCTCCGGGGGGGCGAGCATCTTTTGGTTCTATAGTGCTCAGTAATGTCCTTCGTTAGGACCACCCAGGACTCAAGTAGCTGGGGACTCTTTCCTAACAGTAAAGAATGAATAAAGATTTACAACATATGTCTTACCATAACGTTCCATCTGTGCTGTAGATCTTTATTCATTATTCTTTCATTACTTCCTGGCCTCCTTCACCTGCCTGGACTCCTGGTGGACTTTCGGATTTTCTTATTAGTTAAGGTATTTGCTCAGACACAGCCTTCTACTGTCTCTTTTATTACTTCTATACTATAATGGCGGACAAACTCAATCTGAAGAGACTATGAGAGGGGCATTGTGGATAGGTCTTAGCTGACAGTTTTTGGCTGGCGCGAGCTTGGTAACGGCCGTGTCAGTTCCGAGGACGGAACCGAAGTCCTAACAGTAATGAATGAAGATCTACAACACAGATGGAACGTTATGGTAAGACATAACTTCTTTTTTTTTTTTGAAGCATTAAGAACTGGTTGAGTTATTAAGGTAATTTTCTATGCCCAGAAAGGATTGTTGGGTTCTGTTGAGTAGAGCTTTTAGTGATGGAGCAGAGCATCTGAGGGAAGTGTCGTCTGCATATTGAGCCAATGTAGCATATTGGGTAGCTGAGCTTAGTCTATTTGTAAATATGGCGAAAAGGAGGGGACCAGGAATGGAACCTCGGGATACACCAACAGAGATAGGAAGAGAAGAGGATAATTGGCTTTGCTACTGACTGCTTGTTGACGGTTGGTTAAGTAAATAATAAACCAGCTAAGGGTAGAATGAGAGAGGTTAAGGGAGGTAGCTCAAAGATAAGTTTTTCATGGGATACTGTATCAAAGGTCTTTGATAGATTGAGAAATATAGAGGAGGTAATTAATCTGTTGTTCCTATGTTGGTTTACTGTATTTATGAAGCTAATTAAGGCAGTTATTATAATATGTTTAGGACAGAAGCCGTGTTGGGTGGGAGATGAAAGGTTATTTTTTAGGAGGTAATTGAGAAGTTGAGTGAATGCATTTTTCCAAAATTATTTCTTAATGTTTGGTAGAATGTTGAGGATGACAGTCTTTAAATAATGCTGAACACTGCAGTAATACAGCTCCCGTTTCTCACATTGTTGCTCTTAGTCTAGTTTACAAAGTGAAAAGTGCCCCTGATTTGTGAACTTGCCTACTTTGTCTCTTATTCTTGGTATAATAGTGAAGAGGTGTGGCTTAGAGTACTGTAGAAGATGAACTATCTGATTGCTGGGTACTGAGCGTGGGAGACTGGATGCTTACTATTCTGGAACAAAATATGGAAGTTTCCTAGAATTGAATAGCCAGATTTACTGAATAGTCCCCTGATGAATACATTATTTTATCATTTACAAAATGCTTATGCATTTAAGCTGGGAAAAAAGGCTTTACTAGTAAAGTTGAAGTAAAATGTATTGTCATTTAGAACTACACATGTGCAGCCTAAATGAAATTTCGTGCATCAGCCCAATTCTTGTGATTACAAAGGAAAGTGAAACAACACTCACAAGTAGAGGAATAAACATAACTAACAAATACAGTACTACTCTTAGTACACGCAAGAAAGAGCAGGGACATTTACCAGCACTCAAAAAGAATGCACGCAAGAAAGAGCAGGGACATTTACCAGCACTCAACCCTCCCCAGAGTTAAATTAACTACTCTATTTAAGCAAACAAAACACACTACAGATCGAAATGTCTAAGTTATTTGTCTAATATTGCACTTGCGTGAGTTAAATAATACTGCCTATGGATATAATAAATATTGCACTTACTTGGAGTATATGCAAGTATATACTGCACAAGTAAATAAAAATACATTTGTGTGTCCAGATCCCTGTGTCTAGTGCCAGAGTTCAGAAGTCTAATCACTGTAGGGTAGAAACTGTTACTGAATCTTGTAGTCCTGCAACGGATGCTGAGATAGTCTTCTGCCCGATGCCAGATGCTTACAGCCCATGCGCAGTATGCATGATGTCCTGTATTATTTTGATGGCCTTTCAGATGCTTCTTGCAGAATAAAGATGTAACTGAATGGAAGTGAACTGAATCTAGTTCGTTATGGTAGACAGTGAGGCAGTATTCTGTTTGGGTATCCTCTTTAGAGAAGTAAAAGCCAGATGCTAGCTTCAAGCGTGCTGCACAGAAGAGTTTAAGGAAAAATAAAGCAGCCTTGAAGTGGGTCATAAGTGGTAGCGTGGGTAAATCTTTTGCTAGATAGGATTGAAAGGGTCATAGTAGTTAAATCCATGCATATGGAAAGGATGTTTACCCACAGATTATCATAGTGGTCCGCACTGTGGCTGGGCCTTTTTACTGTGTTGGTGTGATTGATGTTGCAGATGGTCTGGAAGCAAAGTACATCTAGGCTGATAGAAAGAATAATGGTGTACTAGAATTAGTAGCAAACTTTGCTGCAAGTCATTTGTGGTTTCCATTTTATAATGCAATCACAGATATGCAATTTCTCTTTAAAGGTCAAGATCATAGTATCTTGGAGAAGTTAATGTTTGCAGTTACCCTGACAACAGTCATACCATCTGTAGTTAATATTGTTGCCTGCAATGCTGCCTTTTTCTAAAAGTAGGAAAATGGTGACTAACTGAGTTTTCCTTGTTAACATAGTGTAACGTATTACTAATTTAATGGCTTCAGCCTGCTGAGATGAAAAGAACTGGAATGGATGGAAGAGAAGGATGTACATGTTGCATGTTTAAAAAAAAAATCTAAAAAAATACTAATGCTAACGTGCCACAAGAGGGCACCCTTTACCCATGTGCTCATTTGCTACTCTTGTAGCCTCGTGTGTAAAATGTACAGCAAAGCCAGTGCTTGCAAGAGTAGAGATTTAGGTTAATTTTTCTGTAATTTTAATTTAAGTTGATTTCTTCAGTCACTTCTGTAATGACTTATTACTTTGAGACTGTCTGGAATGAGCTGGCTATTTGCCCTTTTCATATTTGAACAAGATGATGGTTATATGCTTTTGTGTTGAGCAGACCCCTATCACCTGCAGTTTGCAGCATCTGGTTTCAGTGTGTTGACCTTCTTTTGAAGGCTTTTTATTTGTGTTGTATCATTACTACATATATCAAAGTCAATGCAGAATGAAATGTGAAGGCATGTGAACTAATTCTTCTAGAAGATCCACTGACAAACTCTGACAGTGTCACCAGTCAGCTGATAGCATTGTATCCTTAGTTCTGTGAATATTGCTGTCTTTAGTTGTAGTAGAGCCCTGGAGCCTTGCTGCCGCATATACAGTTTGCATAGCTTGCATGGTTATCACTTTATCCATTGCTTGCCAGGTTAAGGATTGGTACAGTAAATTAGGATTGTGAGAAGCAGTCCATTTGCTGGTGCATTGCTGTAACATTCTATTTCTAATTGAGGAATAGTAGAGGTTAAAGCAGGTGTCACATAGCATCATAAGAGTCATACTGATAGTACAGTGTCATATATAAGTTTGCTGTCTTATAAGATGACTGTAGTATTTATTTAAGCAATACCCACTCCAGTGTGTGTGTGTGTCAGGGTTGGTGTGGTTTGATAACGAGGGAGAGAGGCATCTGTGGGTAAATCCTGATATACCCGCAAACACAACTGGGTTGATATTACACAATTAACATTATTTAAGAAAGAAAGTGCTTACCTTGCTTAAAATTATGTCTTTGTATAAGGATTCTTCAGTTTTCTTCTGCATTGTCTTCCCTATACTGATGTACTTACCCATGCCTATGGGACTTGTATTCCCATGCATGTACAGTACATCAGTGCAGTGCAGAAGATGCAATGGGAAAACATAATCGCTGTTGATGTTTTTTTTTAACTGTTAAAAAAGTTTTTATGAAGGACACTACAGAAATGCAAGGAAAATCTTAGCTCTGTGAAAACAAGCACTGCGACTTGTTTTCACTGTAAGCTGTTTCTCTGGATGCATGTATTTTAAAAAATGGAAGTCACTGTCACTCTAGTGTGGCTCTAAGTGACTACGTCCTCTGCATATAAAAAGGACTGTCTTCATTAGGAAGAGGAATGAGACTGGTCACATTAATCATATATATGAGCCTCTTGCAAGCAGGAGCTCTAAATCTTATGCTGTACAAGAGATTAGTCTTTCATAATGTATTTCAAGTAACATGAGCCCCATAAAAGTAGGCATAGCCTCTTATACTACATGTATGATGGAAGTTTTAAGTCAGACTGGAAAAGTTTCTTTAATAACACTTTCATAATTTGCTTCAAGGAATACGAGACCCACAAAGACAGCCTCAGCCTCTCATGTTACATGTGATACAAAACTGGATAATAAAATCTGGTGTTAACCTCATAAAAGCAGGCATTTTCAATAAACTGTAAACTGCTCTACAGACCACTCAATTAAATGGACCTGATGAAGCGCAGGCTGAAGTGTTTTCTTAAATATAGTTATGAAGTGCTAGCTCATGCTGTGTTGTTATTTTTTGTTTATTAAAATAAAAGCCTTTTAACTAAGGAGGAGGTTCCACAGGCAGCTGAGCTAATAAACCCTCACTTGTCTTTCAGGAATATTCAGATAAGACACTAACCTCTAAGCTTTGAGATTGGCTCCTTGTTTTTCTATCTCCCAGTTTTTACTCCAGTCAGCTCCCCTGGACTCTCCCACAATTGTCTGTAACTGCTTTTAAATAGCTGACCTGTTGAATGCAGTGTATTAGAACAAGAACACTTGCCTATCTACCTACTTAACTGAATAAGCTTCTTGAATCTTCAACAAGGCATCTTTATTCCTCCCTCAGGGAGGGCATCAAAGAGAGGGTCTCCTAAATCTGCTAGGTAAAGTGATTTTATGTGGCGTAATCCTTTGTACTGTCGCTCTATTTACAAGAAAGTGGCTAAATTGGACTTGACCAATTAGTTTAACATCTGTTCTTTGCAACTGTTATGAACATTCTTTACTAACATCACTTACTGACATTAACAATCATTCAGACAGTTGAGGCATATATTAATGTGGGATTGTAAAAGGTAAAACTATACTCACAAATCTTGTGGAATCTTATGTAATCCTAGCATTAGATGAAAAACTGTTATTTTTATTGACTTTGCAAAGTTTTTGACACAGTTTTTCATGCTTCTATCATTAAAACACTTAAAAATTACCACTATAATCCATGCTTGATTAATTGGATTATTCAATGGCTTAATGGTCAGACTCATTGTGTTGCAATAAAAGGACATCAGTCTGGCTGTCTTCCTATTTTTTCAGGTGTACCACAGGGCTCTGTTTGGGCCCTTTCTTATTTAATTTAGTTTTATTTACTAGTCATGCTAATTATCACTGCTGGCAAACTAAATATGCATATGATTGTAAATTTGGATTTATTTTGGACTGTGTTTGAATTTCTTAACATTTAACTAAATTTCTAACTCCGTTTTCATCATGGACCAATGGAGTTAATTTAACTTTTACTAAGTGTATATGGAAAGATGCCCAGCATTGAATCTGTTTTCTTTACACTATAGGTATACAAGTAGGAAGGTTATAACTATCTTTAGAATTTTTCACAATCAAATGTTGCAGGCAACATATACATAATGTTAGGGTACATAGCATGATGACATTGATTTTGTTACAAAAAGTGTGATATTTAAACATAATTATGTTCATAGGTTGGTACTAGGCTACCGTCCCTAGGGCCTATGCAAGCCTAGCCATAACAATTCCCTGGATATTTCTTCCCACAGTATTTACTTCTCTGGGCCCCTGTCTAGCAGGGCGACTGACATGATCCCCAGGGTGAATTTCCTATCTCCCATCCAATCATCAAGGTTCCTTTTGGAGAGGACCAATGAGGCACTCTGCTTGACATGTATGGGCAGTCTATTCCAGAGTATGGGGAGTCTCTTGGTCAGGAACCTATCCCTCCAGCATGTTTTGTTCATTGTGATGTCAAGGTTTAGATCCCTGGAGCTTGTGGCTCTGAGGGATTGGGATTTCTTTAATGGAGCATGTCCAACAGCACAGGATTTGACATGGCCTTGTATGTTAAGCAGCGATCACCTCTGAGTAGACGATATGCCACAGAGTATAGCTGGAGTTTTTTTAGACGGTCAGCATATGGCATGTGTTTTAGGCCTGTGATTCTTTTAGTGAGGTATTTCTGTGGCCTTTCCAGCTGTTGCAGATGTCTTGTGAGGTACATACCAAACAGGGCATTATACTCTGTAATGGGTCTAATGAGGGATGAGTACAGTGGGACAATGACCTCCTTTTTTCTGGATAAAAAGCCCTTAGTGATGAGGTGTGCCACATAGAAGGATTTCCTGACTGTTGTGGTGATGTGGTTATCAAAAGTGAGACCACTGTCCATCTGTGTCCCTAAGTCCCTCATCACACTTTCGATGTTTAGCGTCCTGCCACCTATATGGTAATTCATGGGTGCATGTTTTTTTCCAAAGGGGATAACTATACATTTCTTGGCATTAAGCTTGAGCCCATGGCTCTGGCACCAGGCATCTGTTTCTGTAAGGCCTTTTTGTAGAATATCCACATCATTTGGGGATTCAATAATGGCTCCCAGTTTGCAGTCATCTGCAAACTTTGTTAGCCAGAGTCCCATAGTGTTGGCCTGTACTTCAGAGAAGTAGATGCCAAACAAGAGTGGTCCCAGGACTGAATCCTGAGGTACTCCACTTGTCACTTGTCTGGAGCTGGATTTGGAGTCGGCTACTTTTACAGTCTGGGTTTTGTCAGTAAGCCAGTTGGCAACCCATCAACTGATGTAGGGATTTATGCCCAGCTTAGTAAGTTTATCTATGATTCCAGAGTGGGGGATGGTGTTGAAGGCCTTGGCGAGGTCCAGATAGGCTGTGTGGACCACCTTACCCTCATCCACAGCTCTGGAGACTGATTCGAAGGTCAGTCAGATTCAGGAGACAAGATCGGCCCTTCACAAACCTAAACTGGGTGGGGGTCCAGTGTTTGAAGGTTGCCATTGTCTTTGTTTATAAGTTCCATGATAATGAGTTCCATGCCCTTGCACATCAGGCTTGTCAGACTGATGGGATGGTAGTTCCTGGGATCCAAGGTGGATCCTCCCTTGTGGAGTAGGATAACTGTAGCTGTGCGCCACTCAGTGGGCACGAAGCCTGAGGTGAGGCTATGATTAAACATGACACTTAGGTGAGGTGCCAGTTTGTAGTTCATGTAGTACACAGCCTGGGATGTCATCTGGTCCCCATGGATGCTGTATTCTTAGCTTTGGAGAGTGCTGTTTCTACCTATGTGACCATGATTATCGGAATTTGGCAGTCTTTTGGTATTGAGATGGGCCCTTTAGGGGTTGAGAAGGGGGTGAAGTTGGCACTAAATCGATCTGCCAGGATATTGGCAATCAGTATATTTAATGCCATTCTGTTGCAGATCTGAGCATTGCCATTTAGATTCTTGACATAACTATAGAGTGCCTTGTGGTTGTCTTTGGAATCTTTGGTAATTTTATTTTCGTAACTAGCTTTTGAGGATTTTATGAGGGATCTCAGCTTCTTACTGAGGCTGGTAAGGGAGTTTTTTGCATCCTGGGATTTTCCTCTTTTCTGCAACAGTTTCTTCCTTCTGTTGTATAGTTTGTTTATAGCAGAGGACCACCAGATTGGCTTCCTTTTTTTTTTAGAAGAGCATCTTGATTCTATTTGGGATGGCACAATTCATGCACGAGTGGATGTGCTCGTACCATGCCTTAGTGTAGGATTCAGCAGTCGAACTTCCAGATCCCATCTGCGTGGGTGTTGTGAAGTTTGTCACTTCTGACTTCAGTAGCATGAAGTTGGCTTTGGAGAAGTTTTTTAAGGAGGTTTCCTTACTGGGGGGTGGGATGTGGATGTCAAAGGTGATTTGCTTATGGTCAGACCTGACCAATGAAGGGGTGACCACTGGTGTGGAGCACCTATCTACCATGTTGGTAATGACCAGGTCTAGGATATTGGCTCTCCTGGTGAGACAATGGATTAGTTGATCCAGGCCGTTGGAATTTATGAATTCCAAGAACCGTTGGGAAAAGGAGTTGGCACCCGAGTAGTTTGCCCAATTAATGGCAGGGTAGTTGAAATCACCCAGTATTAGGGTGTTTGGTTGTATCTTAATATTTTCCAGTATGTTTAGAAAGGTGTAGTGAGAATCCTGGGGCATGGTGGGGGATCTGTAGCAAGCTACAATGTGGATTGCAGTCTTACCTAGTGTTAATTGCACTTGGAGAATTTCAGATGCATTGTGTTGGGCAACTAGCCTGGAGGTGTGAATATCCTTGGTGAATATGGGCACTCCTCTACCTTTAGTTTTTCGGTCTTGGTTTTGTGGCTGAAAAGTGTGGTAAGAATTGTAGCCTGGTATTGCAGGGGTGCTCTCTGGAGCCTTGAACCAGGTCTCAGTTACTGCACAGATATTGATGTTCTCCATTTTTAGGAGTGCCTCGAGAGAGTGCATTTTGAGATTTTGACTTCTAACATTGAGTAGCATTACCTTCAGATTTTGCTTCAGATGTTACTCAAGTGATCTCTAGATTATGGCATTGCATCCCAATTTGCATCAGATTGTCTGAAAATCTCAAGGCTTTTAAGTTTACTTTTGACCACTGGATAGAAGACTGTGTATTTGAACATGAGTTTAATGAGGCAGTGTTCTTAAATAGTTTTTGAGCCTGAACACTGAGGGAACTTATAAGAAGTAAATTCATAGTAAAGTATCTACATGGTAATTCTTTAAACACTGTATTTATGGTATGACATTTAGACAGCGAAGTATACTTCAGACAACATTTTGTAGTTGGATAGTGGTATAAATTTGGTAGTATTAGAGTTATATGGTTACTGTTCTGTTTGGGCTGTGTAGTGTTCTAGTTTCTCTTGTTTATGTTTTGGTACAGGCAGATGTTCCAAGCAGATGCTTTGCCAGTCTGAAAAAAGGTGGTTATTTTCAGAGATTTGAAGGTATTTTGTTCTGTTTTTTTTTGTAGGATGGCAGGATATTCCATAATTTAGGTACACTATTACTAAAATATGAATCTCTATTTTGGGCTGTGGTTGCGAGGTATTGGTCAGTTTGTGTAATTAGGGCTGTACCAGTGAATGGTAGTGGACATTTTTACAGATGATAGAGGGCTGTGTCAGTGACCTGTTAATGTTTTCTTATTGCAGGAGATGTTAACTAAACCCACTATCACGTGCACATTCACCAAACCATAATGAGTTTACTATAGAATAACAAAATGCATCTAATATTAATAAGTGACCTCAGTTGTTAGCTCAGGTTGCAGCACATCACCCTAAAATTGTACCATAAACAGCATCCTGTCTGAAAGATGATTCATGTATTTCTCCTCCTTTCTCTAATGTTAACATTTTATTTGCTGATGACAGGCAAGGCATAAGAAATGGAGGTGTGGAGTTTCCCATCTTTTAAAAAGTCTTTCACTTTCTTAAATAATTAAATGCAGTTTTTCATCAGTTAATTATCTCAACTGGACCTTTACTCAGATTTGACTTTATGGGACTGCCGAACATAATAATCCCACTGTGTACATACACCACCTTCAATTTTCTATATCGATTATTGTGCCTTACAGCACATTTTAGAAGTACCCAGGAATCACAGATTAATAATTTGTAGTGATCTGTGCCATAACTGGAATAGTACACTTAAAAGAAAGTTGACAGGGGTTTTTTTTTTAGTTCATGCAACCTAGCACAAATTGTTACTGCAGGGATCAGAATAAATCCCCCTTCAGGCAAATCTTAATTTCCAGATACTCTTCACTAACATACCTAGTAAATTAATGTACACATTCTTCTACATGCTGAGTTACTACAGCCCTGACCTTTTTCTACTAGTCACTAAAGTCATCTAAAGCATCACAACAGACTTTGCTAATTTGCTTAATCCCAGAATCAGTTGAATCACTGCTGGTAGCTGAATTATAACTAACAGGGTTTACTATTACACTGTCTCAACTTCTGCACACTCAGCTTTCTTCAGTCTTAGTACCCCAGTGCAAGGAGGAGTATTGCTACTCACAAAAGGAAGAAGATTTAAAGGAGATTTACTATGGCTAAACCTTCAACTGCAAGTCCTCATAAGAAAGAGGAACGTAATTTGGAAGAAATGTAAAAAGGATATACACAACATTACTAAATTACAGACTTTCCACCCAGGCTAAAATTATCACAGCTAAAACAGACGGACAAACTTGCAAGCTTTCCATCTCAGTAGTCTCAGGTCATTTTGGCAGACAAGAACACTAATGGCCTTCTCAAAATTAACATCTTCTAGTAAACTAATGTCAATAACAAATATGTTGACACTTCACAGACTAGTATGATAATCACCTTCCTACTACAAATCAAAAAGTGAAAAGATGGACGAGGAACTTAAGAACACTGATGTAATACACACTTTCTAATCTTACACTATAAGTTGCTCAGTAGTTTAATCTCAAGCCTGTCTATCCCCTTGGTTCACATCTATAGTGGTTTCTCAATTTTCCAAATGTTTAAGAATACACTGATTATTCTGTTCCAAAAATACCAATGTCCTCCACTGGGGTCAGACCAATTGCTTTTTTTTCTATTGGCTAAAACTGTAGAACAAATGATTTACAAACACAGTATTTACAAAAATGTGACCTTTTGTCTGGCAAACAATATGTGTCTTATCCTAAATATAGCACTCAACTATTTTCTGTCTCAGTAAATAGATTTAATCTAGCATTGAAATAATCCCACTCTCTCAGTCATGGTCTTTTATTAGGAAGTATTTCTGTGTGTGGTTTCTCTGCATCAGCTATGCATTAGTTCAAGAATCAATATAACATTTAAATTTTGGGGTAAACTGACAACAGAAGGCTGGCCAAAGGCGTCCCTCATGGTTTAGTATGCGTCTCTCTTTACAGCTGTACTTTAACCTGGGATGTGCATCACATTGCATTTTATAATGTACGCTGATGACATTGTGACTTCCATTGCTCATAATTCTTATTAGGCCTTATCCAGTTCTCTACAAAACAATTTTGCTTCCATATGAAACTGGTTTCCAGACAATTAAGTGACATCAAACACACAAACGTCTACAGTCATGTTTTGTGGAGCTACCAAATGAATCAATAAACAGCCACCATCATAGATCTTCACCAAAGTACATTCGTCTGTAGCAATTAATGCTCTTAATACTTAGCAGCAGATAAAATTTCTGTTAGAGGGAAGAGAAAAGAAAATTTGCAGAGTAATTCAACTAGATAATAACAGGGATTATTTATTTTCATTCTGTTCAGCAAAATGGTTGTCTGTTACTGCAAGGTTCATAGGTAAATACTAGGTTATCTGCCCGAGGGCATATGTAAGCCTAGCCAGAATGTGTTGGCTTTCGCCGCCCCCTTAGATTAGTTCCCTGTGCCTCTGTCCAGCGAGCCATTAGTTCCCAGTGCCTCTGTCCAGCAGAGCCACTGCAGTGATCCTCTGGGTAAATTTTCTGATGTTCTTCATCTCACATTGCTGCAGTCATAACAGTAGGCTGACGTCGGTCATGGGCGCTCAGATCTGACGTCAGAGCATCAGGGTATTAAAGCGCATGACCGACATCATATCCTCAGTCTTTTTTGCTGCATGGTCCGATGCAGAAGCAGCATTTGCAAGTGCCATTCGGCGTTCTGAAATTTTCGTATTCTGAGTTTCAGACCGAAACCAAGTGCTAACCCGTTGGGAATATTTTTGTTTTTCTTGCCTCAGTTAATTCCGGATGTCAGAAAAAGTGAATAATTGTATTTCTTGTGGGAAACAGATGGGATTACTACTCTCTTTGTATTCCTTGTTTTGTGCTAGGTTTAATGATTGCGCTAGGCTTGTCGCGGTGTAATTATAATATGCCGTCGGATCCTCCAAAGAAAAGTCGTTAAAGTCCAAGCAGGATGAGTCGTCCGTTCCGGTTCTTTAGAAACTACGGTGGAATCTGTGGATCCGGCCGAGGTTTCAGTTGAATCTCAGGGGGAGACATTAATTTTGCAAGATGTGGCCTCTCAGGAGTCAGGTCAGGCTGAGGGGGCCTCTCAGGTTGCTGTTCTCCCTTCCTTGTCTAAGGTGGTTAGGCCTTCTCCTTCTGTCTCTAAGGTTCCTTCCAAAGGCAGGCCTGGTTTGCCTTCCACGGGTGTCAGTCCTAGTTCTGCAGGTTCTGTGCCTAAAAAACACATGCTTAAAATGGCAGAAGATTTAATTTCTTTAATCAGAGGTTCTATGCCCCCTCCTGATAAGAGGCCTAGAGTGGAGCCAGAGGTGGAAAGTTTGGAGCAGGCTTCAGAAGTCTTCGGCTGAAGACATTCAGGATTTTCCTCCTTATTCTGATTCAGATGCAGAGGATTCCACTCCTTCTGCTTCTCCTCCAGAGGATTTTTCTTTTACAGAAACACTGCATTCTATGAGGGAGCATTTTAAATGGGAAGGTCAGGATTTCTCAGATTCCTGAAAGAGGCTTAGGGAATTTTTGTTTTTACCACAGCATAGACCCTTGGCTATACCTCCTGTTTTGGATGTTGTTCAAGACGTTTTCTCTGAGGCTTCCCTTAATCTAGACTCTTAGCCTCCTGCGCCAGTTAAGCCAGACAGGTATTACAGAGTGCCTGAGGCTCATAAATATCTGTGTAAGAGTCCAAGGGCTGACCCAGAAACTATTAGCCAGGGACCTAAGGGTGTCAGGGCTTCTGTTGTAGAGAATCCGGTTCCTATGGATAAAGATGCTAGAGCTTTGGATAGATGGGGTAAGAAAGTGTATACCTCTTCCACTTTAGCAATGAGGGCTTTGAATTGCCAGTTTCATATGTTGAAGTACCAGAATTTTCTCCTTACTCAGCTAAAATCTAACGTGGATGCTTTGGCAGAGGGCATAGAGTGTAAGGAATTACAGGATTTGGTACATGCCTCTGAACAGGTGGGTAAGCATTCTTTGCAGTGTGGTTTCGATGCTTTACAGGCTTCTTCCAGGGTGGCTGCCACTGGTTCAGTTGATCAGAATTTGTCAGAGCATGTTAAAACTAGAATTTTGGATGCTCCTTTGCAGTCTGAAGTTTTGTTTGGTTCACCTGTGGAGTCTGGCTTGAAAAAAAATGAAGACAAGGTTTTGCAGGTGCAGCCCCTAAGTTTAGCAGGAATTGGCCTACTAAGGGATGGGCTTATCCTTCTAGTGATTTACAGTCTAAGAGCTCAGAGTTCTTTCAGGCCTAGAACATGGAGTTCACCTGCACAATCTACAGGTGAGGGCAGGGGCCAGTCCTTAACAGGCCCAATGACCTGCATCTTCAGCTGCCAGATTCTTCCTGTCTGGCAGCTCCTTTGGGAGGAAAGTTGGCACTCTTCAAGCAAAACTGGCTATTAGTCACCCAGGACAAATGGGTGTTGGACATTATAGACCGAGGCTACAAGTTTTATTTCCATACATTGCCTCCTTTCAAAGGCATGCCAGGCGTTCCTCCTCAGCAAAGGGTAGGGGCCCACAAACAAATTTCCTTACTTCTTCAAATGGGGCTATACAGCAGGTCCCTCTGTCAGAAGTGGGCCTAGGATTTTATTCTCGCCTGTTTCTAGTACCAAAGGAAACACTTGGAGGCCGATTTTGGATTTATCTATCCTCAACACATACCTGGACATTCCAAAATTCAAAATGTTGACGTTGCAACAACTTCTACCTCTGTTGGGCAAAGATCACTGGATGGTAACTCTGGATCTCAAAGAGGCTTATCTTCATGTTCCTATCAGGCCCAGTTGCAGGAGATACCTGCGTTTTGGCTGGGACTTTACATTATCAGTTCTCTGCATTGCCCTTTGGCTTATCTACTGGGTGTTCACAAAGGTTCTGGCTCGGTGATAGCCTTCTTAAGGTTAAGAGGAATACAAATTTATCCTTATTTGGACGATTGCCTGATTCTTGCTCAAGACAAGTACGAACTTCTTCATCATCTACAGTATGTGATGGCAGTGTTAAGGTGCCTAGGGTATTCTGTAAACAAAGTCCAGTCTAGTACCCTCTCAGGAAATGTGCTTTCTGGGTGTGAGACTGAATACAGCTTCCCAGCTGGCCATATTGACCCTGGACAAGCAAAAGAACCTTACACTTTACTTCCATCAATTGTCTCTGGTCCAGGCTGACTGCAAGGACAGTCCTTCAAGCCTTGGGGTTCATGGCATCTTGTATTCTGGTGCTTCCCGATGCCAAACTGCATATGAGGAAGCTACAATGGTATCTCAAAAATGTATGGACACAACACTGCCAAGATCTGGACACTGTCATTCAAATAATACCTTGCATTCAAAAGGAATTTTGTGGTGGGCTCAGGAATGTCACCTAAACAAGGGACTCTCTGTGACCCGACCAGAGGCGAGTCAGATTTTAATGACAGATGCCTCGGACAAGGCTTGGGGAGCACACCTCAATGGAAAATGGGTTCAAGACACGTGGCCTGCCAGACTTCAACATTTACATATCAACTTGAAGGAGATGTTAGCAGTCCAATTTGCATTGATGGCTTTCAAGGATTTACTTCACCCAGGGCAAGTGTTGATTCAAACAGACAACACAACTGTCATGTGGTACATCAACAAGCAAGGGGGAACCCATTCGTACCCTCTTTGCAGGCAAGCTCTAATTTTGTGGGAGACTGCACTCAGTTTACACCTCAATCTTCAGGCAAGGTTTCTACCAGGAGCACAGAACTCCTTAGCAGATGTTTTGTGCAGACAGATAGTGGATCCCCACGAGTGGAAATTGGATCCTCATGTATTTCGAAAATTGACAGTGATATGGGAACTGCAGACATAGATCTGTTTCCACTAAATTTCCAGTTGCCAAAGTTTTGCACAAAAATGTTTCATCCCACAGCTTGGAAAGTGGATGCTCTGTCATTCAGTTGGAGCAATCTTCACGTCTATGCCTTTCCGCCTCTGCCTCTCCTCCCCAAGGTACTCTTGAAGGTCAGACAAGACAAGCCCTCCATGATTCTAATAGCTCCAGATTGGCCTCAACAACACTGGTACCCTCTGCTGAGGAGTTTAGTACAGGATCCTCCATGGCCTTTGCCTTCGATTCCGTTGTCTCAGGAGGGCAATCATTTCCTCAATGTCAGGATTCAGTCCCTGCATCTAACAGCCTGGCATATTCTGTTCTAGAACCTGGAGGGTCGCAGCTTCCACAACAAGTTTTGAATGTTATTTTGGAGGCCAGAAGGCCTAGTACAAGGAAAGTTTATGCTGATAAATGGAGGAGATTTTTAATTTGGAGCAAAACAAAGAGCTTTGATGTTTCCAGACCTGATTTAAGTGTTTCTCTTCAATATCTTACAGAATTATTAGACAAGGGTTTGTCTTTCTCCTCTATAAGTTCATGCTGCAGCCATTTCTGCTCACTATGACTGTGACCCACCATTGTTCTCTCATCCTTTGTTTAAGCAATTTCTTAGAGGGGCAAAGAACATAAGACTCCCCAGCTCCTACTCCTGCCTGGGATCTCAATTTTGTGTTGGAAAAACTTACTTTACCTCCTTTTGAACCTGCAGCTCGGCTGAGTTAAAGTTTTGTCTTGGAAGACTGCTTTTTGTTGGCCATTCGTCTGCTAGAAGGGTTTCTGAATTACAGGCTCTAATGGCAGTTGAACCCTTCCTAATTTTTCATAAGGATAGGGTATCTCTGCGTACTAACCCTACTTTTATGCCTAAAGTGGTTTCAAATGTGGCCTTGAACCAATCAATTCATTTGCCTACTTTTTATGCAGATCCCCAAAATAAAGGGGAGAAAATTTTGCACACTTTGGATATTCACAGGCAGTTGCTTTATTATTTGAGCAAGACTAAAGGGTTCAGACAGTCTCAGCAGTTGTTTGTTTCTTTTGCTTTGGGTTCTCAGGGGAAAACTGTTTCAAAACAAACTATTTCTAAGTGGATTGGCCTTTGTATTGCTTTTTGTTATTCTCATCATGGTAAGGAGATTCCGGCTGGAATCGGACCTCACTCCACTAGGGCTACTGCCACTTCTACTGCTTTTTTAAGGGGAGTGGCTACTAAAGATATTTTGGAAGCAGCTACTTGGAGTTCAGTGCACACTTTTTCTAAACATTACCATCTTCCTCTTTATTCCAAATCTTGAGCTGGATTTGCCACTGCAGTCTTACAGGGCATTTTGGCAGCTCCCAATGCTTTATGATTTTGCCAGCCTCCCTTTACCTCTGCTTTGGGATTCTACCCATAAGTTATGACTGCAGCAATGTGAGATGAAGAACATAGTACAGTTTTGTACCTACCATAAATGTAGATGTTCAAGATCCACATTCCTCCTTCCCTCTGTAGTTGGGAATGGTTGTATGGTTTGGGTTGTAGCTGTTATTTGTACATGCCTTTTGGGAAGTATTCCATTTTGGCTGTGGCCTTTCTTTTAGGGCCTTCTGACATCTGGGGCAAGAAAAGACGGTCATGCGCTTTAATACCCTGGCCAGATCTGAGCCCATGACCGGCGGAGGACAGCGGACTACCCATAAGTTATGACTGCAGCAATGTGGATCTTCGAACATCTACATTTATGGTAGGTACAAAACTGTACTTTTCCCTTCCACTTGTCAAGGTTCCTCTTGAAGAGTGTTAGTGAGGGGTTCTGTCTAATGTAGATTGGAATCCTGTTCCAAAGCACGGGGAGTCTCTAGGACAGGAATCTATCCCTCCAGCAAATCCTATTTATCGTTATGGTGAGGTTTAGATCCCTAGAGTGTGTGGCTCTCTGGGATTTGTTTTTTTTTTTGTTTTTTTTAGGTGGAGCATGTCCATCAATTCTGGGTTGGACATGGCCTTGTATGTCAGGCAGAGATCACCTCTGAGTAGGCAGTATGCAACTGAGCACAGCTGGAGTTTCTTCAGTTGGGCTGCATAGCGCATCTGTTTCAGGCCAGTGATCCTCTTGGTGAGGTACTTATGTGGTCTTTCCAGCTGTTGCAGGTGTCTTGTAAGGTACATCACAAATGGGGCGTTGTACTCTATGATGGGTCTGATGAGTGATGAGTAGAGGGGCACAATAACCTCTTTTGTTTTAGATGCGAGCACTTTTGTGATCACGTGGGCCACATAGAAGGATTTTCTAACCACCTTGGCAATATGATTATCAAAGGAGAGATTACTATCTACTTGGGTCCCAAGAGCCCTTATTTCATTTTTCTGTATTTAGGGGCTACCACATATGTGGTAGTTCACGGGTACTTTGTTTTTCCAAAGGGGATGACTATGCATTTTTTGGCATTTAGCTTGAGGCCATGATTTTGACACCAGGTATCCGTCTCAGTGAGACCCTTCTAGAGGATGTCTGTATCAGCTGGAGAGTCAATTATGGCCCCCAGTTTGCAGTAGTCTGTGAACTTGGTCAGCCATAGTCCTCCTGTGCTTGCTTGTACCTTTGAGAAGTATATACCGAACAGGAGGGGTCCCAGGACTGAGCCCTGGGGGATGCCATTTGTAACCGGTTTAGAGTCGGACCTAGAGCCTGCAACTTTCACTGTGTGGGTTCTGTCCTTGAGCCAATTGGCAACCCATCTCTTGACGTAGGGGTTTATATTCAGGCTGGTGAGCTTGTCTATAATACCAGAATGGGGAATGGTGTTGAAAGCCTTTGCAAGGTCTAGGTAGACTGTGTGGACCTCCTTTCCCTCATCTAAAACCATGGTAACTGTCTCAACGAAGTCCACCAGGTTTAGGAGGCATGATCTGCCCTTAAAGCCAAACTGGGTAGGGTCCAATGTTTGGAGGTTCCTAATGTCTCTGTTGATGAGTTCCATGGTGATGCACTCCATAGCCTTGCAGGCCAGACTAGTCAGGCTTATAGGGCGATAGTTCCCAGGGTCCGTTGTGGTTCCACCTTTGTGGAGCGGGATAACCGTTGCTGTGCGCCTCTCTATGGGTACGTAGCCTGTAGAGAGGCTGAGTTTGAACAGTGTGAGGGGTTAGTTCATTTTGGAGTTCGTATAAGACAGCCTGGGACACCATCCGGTCCCATTGAAGCTGTTTTTTTGGCTTTGGATAGGGCTGTTTTAACCTGTGTGTCAGTGATTGCCGGGGCTCTACATTCTTCTGGTATGGTTATGGGCCCTTTATGGGATAAGAGGGGGGTGAAGTTTGCACTAAACCTGTCTGCCAGAATGTTGGCAATATCAGTCGGTTCAGTGTATTGTGCGCCATTCTGCACTAACTCAGAGCATTTCTGAGAGTTTCCACTTAGGTTCTTGACATAGCTAAGGAACGTTTTGTGGTTATCTTTGGAGTCCTTGGCAATTTTTCTTTGTAAGCTAGCCTTGGATGATTTTATGAGGGATCGTAGTTTCTTGCTGATACTGATCAGGGATGTCTTCCCTTCTTGGGATTTTACTCTTTTCTGTACTAGTTTCCTCCTTCTGTTGTATAGCTTGTTTATGGCAGGGGTCCACCAGACTGTTTCCTTTTCTTGGAGGAGTGAGTCTTGGTTTTGCTTGGGATAGCACAATACATGCATTCTTGTAGGTGCTCACAGAGTGCCTTTGTAAGGGATTCAGCAGCTTGGACAGCATTGTCCTTGAACATGGGGGCTGAGAACCTTTCCACCTTAGTCTTAAGTAACATGAAGTTTGCTTTTGAAAAGTTTTTCACGGTGGTTTCCTTGATCGGGGGTGGGGGCGGAATGTGGATATCCAGAGTGATTAGTCTATGGTCTGATCTAACCAGCGAAGGGGGTGACCTCCGGTGTAGAACACCAGTCGCCCATGTTGGTGATAACCAGGTCCAATATGTTGTCACCTCTGGTTGGGGTATTGACCAGTTGATCCAAGGTGTTTGAGTTTATAAATTCTAGGAAGCGTTGGGCAAGGGAGTTAGTACGTGAATAGTTCTCCCAGTTAATGTTTGGGTAATTGAAATCACCCAATATTAGGGCATTTGGTAGGACCATTATATTTTCCAGTGTCTCCAGAAATGCGGAATGGGGGTCCTGGGTCATGGTAGGTGATCTGTAGCAAGCTACAATTTGAATTGCAGTTTTGCCCATTGTTAGTTGCACATAGATGATCTCTGAGGCATTGTGCTGTGCCACTAACCTGGAGGTGTGGGTATCCTTGATGAATATGGATACACCCCCGCCTTTTGAGATTCGGTCCGGGTTCTGTGGCCGAAAAGTATGGTATGAGTTGTAGCCTGGTAGTGATGGGGTGCTCTCTGGAGCCTTAAACCAGGTTTCTGTTACTGCACAGATATCGATGTTCTCCATACTGAGGAGCGCCTCGAGTGCATGCATTTTGAGGTTTAGACTTCTGGCATTGAGTAGCATTACCCTTAGTTTTTGGTTACTTGTGCTATTTATGGTGGTGGGTTTGTCTTTTGAGCCTTGCCTAAAATCGGCACTATGGGGGCGGCAAAAGCCTTGGCCAGTATTCAAAAGCCTAAGGGTGACAGGTGCAAGCCATCTCTTGCGAAGCAACTTGGCTTGTCGAGCATGTCATCCCAGGCGGACAGATACTGGATATCCTTTGAATGACACCAGAAACTTAGCCAATTGTTGAACTTGATCATTTTTTTCTTTTTACTGTGGCTTCATTCTTGGTGAGGGCAGGATGCTACTCAGGGTCAGGGCCATACTGGCATGCGCTACGTGATCAGAGAGCTCTTCCATGTCTCCTTTTGTGTAGTCCAGGGAGGTACATCTTAGCTCATTCACACCAACATGGACAATGACAGAGTCATATTAGTACTTGTTCTGGAGTGACCTGAGTGCTTGTGTTATGCGGCGGATCCTGGCACCTGACAGGCAGCTAACTGTAACCTTCTCCTTGTCCAGCCTAGTTAGTGGGACATCAAGTGTGCCGGACTATAGAGTCTCCTATTACTAGTGTGTTGGGTATGTTATTTTGTCTTAAGGGCTGTGATTGCATGGCACACTGATTATGTGAAGTATGTGTTTCATGGTTTGTGATGGGGTGTGGAGGTTGCTTGGGTGTCTGCTTTGGAGATCTCTGTTGCTTTTGCAGATTTTTATTTAGAGCCTCCGAGTATGTTTTTGTGTATTTATGTGTGTTGTTTGCCGGTGTTGGTTTAGTAGGTCTATTTGAGACTGGTGATGTTTGCAAGTATTTTCCTTCTCCTCTTGACTGTCAGTTCCAGTCTTGGGTTGTGAGAGCTTTGCCTCCAGTTTGGCTGTATAATTGCATCTCTCACATACATATATTAGTGTTTGGTGGTAGGAGGAGAGGGTTGTCTGTGTACATGAGGCAGTTGTAGCAGTGCCTCAAAATGCCCAGATTCACCAGTTGGACTGGAGAGTACACCTGAAACTTCCCTTTGGACATGCCTGAATAGGTAAAGTGAGCTGTTTTACTGATTGGCTGATAGGGATGAATAGAGAGCCTTGTCTTTCTGGACAGTATAGGGGGGGTCTAGTGCTACGGTTAATTAGTGCTTGCTATGAGTTTTGAACAAGTGCTGGGCTGTGAAATAAATGGTTTGAGTGCTTAAGTTGAAAGTTTGGCTAGTTCCAAGGGAAAAATTGAAGAGTAGACTTCGTGGAGCCGGGAATAGTTTAACCCTAGCTAGCCGGTGCTGCCCGGCGCTCAAAACTGTGCAAATGTGGTTTTTATAGTAGGGAAATGAAAGAGATAGAAATTAGCCCAAAATGGCCAATAAACTACTAACGTCTGGGCTGAAACCACTCCTCCAGGGACAGATAGACTGCTCAAAGTTCCCCTCTCTCACAGGTGAACAGAGAAACTTCCTTCTATCCAAGTAAGGTATGGGCAACACAGAAACTTGTAACACAGGCCTGAATTCAGCAGGAACCTGGAAACTGGACTGTACTAGTTCAGTATATATATATATATATATATATATATATATATATATATATATATATATATATTTTTTTTCAGAAAATAAAGCAGATACAATAAAAAAAAACACTTTAAATGCACAGAAATGGCTATCACACTTTAGTGTGTAGCCTACAACAGTTAAACAGATGATTTAAACACAAAAATGACAATATGTAGCAGAAACAAGCTTTTTTAATCACAGAAATGCTAAAAAATTGGCGTTTTAGGCGGAATTAGTTAAAGGCAGCAAGAAAATGCAGAAAAATTATACTTAATCACTCCAAATTCTCTCTTTTGTCTCTCTGCTGCTGTAGAACTCTGCAGGACACCTGGCAGGCACTCGCAGAGCTGAATACAAGTGCAAAAAAAAGCGCAAATGCAGTTTTTATTGCAGGGAAATGAAAGAGATAGAAATTGGCCCAAAATGGCCAATAAACTACCAACTTCTGGGCTACAGCAAACAAGGCACACAATTTTCAGAACGACACTGTTCAAATAAGCAGGCACAATAAGTCTTTAACCAGAAATTCCCAGCTCAGAAGGGCAGGATCTAGCCTCTCCTCCCACCAGAGTGCAGACCACAAACCTTCTTAATGTAAAATAACTGGCCAGAAGCCCAAGTGCTTAAACCAGAAATAATGCGCTTTTAGAATAACAGACACTGAGCCTTCAATCTGCAATTCCCAACTTAGAAGGATGTAAGCTACCTGTCCTGCCACAACAATGCAGTCAACAAACCTTCTTAATGTAAAACAACTGGTCTGAAGCCCAAGTACTTAAACCAAAAGGTTTAGAATAACAGTTACAATTTAATCAGGCTACTACCAAGCAGTAATAATTGCAGCAGAATAATACAATTGAATACTTTTAAGAAGAAGCACATGCAAAATAAGATAAAGTGGGAAAAAACACAATTACAGTAAAAGCAGATGAATAAAGTGTAATTTTTTTATAACAATAGAAAACGAGCAAACTGATTTTAAACAAATTACCCAATTAACCTGTAAAAAAACTCAAAACTGAGCCCTGTTCCAGCAGTCTTCAATCAGGCAAGTTCTAACCGCACACTCCTGCCACTAGGGTGCAGGGGAACCTTCTCCAAAAAAGATGGCCTGGATTAGTGCTCAAGTTATACAAACAAAGCTAGAGTCAGCAGGCCTGAATCTAGTCTATGCTACAGCAGATAAGATGCACCAATATCAGAAAAACAGTTCAAATAAGCAGGAACAGTAAGCATTTGGCCAGAAATTCCCAGCTCAGAAGGGCAGAAACTAGCCTCTCCTCCCACAAGAGTGCAGATTACAAACCTTAATGTAAAACAACTGGTCTGAAGCCAAAGTGCTTTAACCAAAATACTTAGAATAACAGTTACAATTTAATCAGGCTACTGCCAAGCAGTAATAAATGCAGCAGAATAAACACAATTGAGTACTTTTAAGAAGAGACAAAAGCAAAATAAGGTAAATTAGGAAGAAACACAAATACAGTAAAAGCAGGTAAAGTGCAAATTTGTTTTTTTTTTTTTATATAACAATGGAAAACAAGCAAACTGATTTAAACAAATTACCCAGTTAACCAGAAAACAACCTGAGAACTGAGCCCTGTTTCAGCAGTCTTCAATCAGACAAGTTCAGAGCCTAAGTGGGTATGCCTACTCAGATGTTCTCTCTGTATTGGGCAGGATGAGCTAATGAGACTAGACTAGAATAGAGCTGGGACAGGGCTGAACAGATGAGAATGGTAGGAGTGTCTGAAATCAAAATATAAACACACTGTACTCTGTTGAGTGAGCAAATGAGATGGGCCTAGGAGGAGTGTTCAAACACAAATTTACAGGAGGGGCGGTCAATTCCAAAGCCACCAAGATTAATACCAACAGGGAGGGTGGATGGGGAAAACTAACTGCAGACACAGAGAGAGCTCACAATTTTCAGTGAACAAATAAGCAGATAAATGCAGTACTATTTTTAGTATAATATT
The DNA here is from genome assembly GCF_019279795.1 of Protopterus annectens. Lineage (NCBI taxonomy): Eukaryota > Metazoa > Chordata > Ceratodontiformes > Protopteridae > Protopterus > Protopterus annectens. The sequence continues at coordinate 140,888,558 of NC_056740.1, forward strand.
CAAAGAAACAATAAAAACAGAAAAAAATAAAGTACTATCTTATAACACTTGAAGTTTGTACTTATCTCAGCTTGTAATAAGATAAGTATGCAGCTGTTCAGCAGAAATAATTTCAGAGATAAGGGACTAAGACTTTAAGGCACAGAGAAGCCCTCTAGGCTAAGACATCTACACTGAATATCAATGAAGTGAGAAGAATAAACCAGCTAACTGCAGACACAAAGAGAACTCACGGGTTACCTTTCTTCTGTGTATATTGACTTCCAAAGCTATTTAATGAAACATAATACCCAGTGCGATCAGCTGAGTTTAGAATTTGAGACTTTGTGGTCTTTGAGAAGTCAAGACTGCATTAAAGTTCATATGGCTGTAATTTCCTCGTGCTGCTTACTAAAAATACTTCTGTAAGCTAGACCCTTTATATTGGAGCACTGCAAATTATATCACAGCAGCTAACAAGGTGCCTTTGTTTAACAAATAAAAAAATAAAATCACACCTTGAAGGTTGGGCGTCGGGCTGGCAACTTGGCACCATAAAAAAATCTACTGCCAATCATTAGCGGACTGGAGTTCTGCTGTAGCGACTCCTAACCGGGGAAAAGCCGAAAAGACAAACAACAACTTCAGGCATGTAGGATAGAAACATTCTCTACAGCTAGAGAGAGAAACATTTTGTAACTGACGTTTTGTGACAGGAGTTTAAAAATCTGATGTATTTACATCATACCACAATATTTACTTAATTAATTGCTTAAGTAATCATCATTTCTGTTGAACTTTCTGTAATTGTAAAATAATGATGTTCATTTCTCAGACTGTGCTATTAGTCTGTACTGAATGTCTTTTTTTTGTTAGCATTTGCCTTATTACGCAGGGTATGGCTAAAGTGAGTCTTTCACCAGTCTACTTACCCACCCAAATGATAAATTGAATGAGAGAGATTTTTTTTGTATTTTAGCAGGTTTGTTGGCTTCAAACAGTTGCATTGGTATATTTGTTGTAAAAGGTTGTATGCTAGATGTGCTATGGTAAGTTTGTTTCAGTATGAAGAGGTAGTTTACACGATTTGTTAGCATAGCTGAAAAGTAGAACATTCTAGGTAGAAGAAATACAGTAGAAGTGGGTATAGAGTCTGAGAGTTAGTTGATTTTATAATTGCTTTTTTGTCTTGTTTATAATGGAATCAAATGTTAAAGATGTTTCCGTCGTGATAAAGGATAGCTTTAGAACCAGAAGTATAGGTGAGAGAGGCATTCAGCTAAAATGATGGTGTAATTAGTCATGTCTGAGACTTTTAGCAGAGCTAGGAAAATTAACCTAAAGTAGTTCCGTCTGAAGCAGTTTACTTCATTTGGTCTTCAACCTGTGGGTTTTGGATCCGACACTGCCACATTTTCCAGCTATTGATCTGATCTCCAAGCTCCTCCCCTTCCCCATAATGCCCCCTGTCTCCCTTCTTAGGTAAGCCAGTTTCTAAGGTAACCATTGATCGCTGGATCTTCCAACGCATTGTTCGAGCTTATGCTGTTAAAGGAATGTCTTCTCTGGGACAAGTGAAGGCACATTCTACTCAATCTATGGCTATGTTAGCTGCCTTCTGGTCTAGGGTGTCTCTGGACGATGTCTGTTTAGCAGCCACTTGGTCCTCATCTCACACCTTCATTTCACACTACAAACTGGATATTGTGTGTAGAAACAGAGCATCATTCGCTATGCGGTTCTCTGGAATATCCTTCCATGAAGGCCACGCAGGAGTTTTTTGGTAGCTGGGGGACTCTGTCCCACAGGTTGAAGACCAAATGAAGTAAACTACTTCAGATAAAGAAATTATGTACTCACCATAACATTCCATCTGAGTAGTTGTACTTCATTCGTCTTCAACCATCCCCCCCCTTCCTTTCCCCCTTACATTGTTACTTAGTGAAGGTTGTTATACCTTTGTGTAGGTTGTGAGACCCTTGGTCCTGTCTGGGACCTGGAGTTGTTTTTCTTTGTGGCTCACGCTTGTGATAAGGTTCTGTTGGGTTGGGTGTTTGGTACTATTTAGGCAGTAAACTCGATCTGAAGGGAGAAGGAAGATGGGGTATTATGGGTAAGGGGAGGAGCTTGGAGCTTAGATCAATAGCTGGAAAATGCAGCCATGTCAGAAACAATGTGGATCTGAAACCAGCAGGTTGAAAACAAATGAAGTACAACTACTCAGATGGAACGTTATGGTGAGTACATAACTTTTTATCGTTTGTTTTGTCTTTAATGTTGTTGAAGGTTAGTAGGGCAGATTTTATAAAATGGGAAAGGTCTGAGCCCATGGCTGTCAGAAGGGAAATTGTTGGTATTGGTGTAGCACTGCAGTGATTTTTCAAGAAATTTACAGAGGGATGTAATGCTGTAGGCCTTTTTTGGTTGAGATCCGTTATGAGTCCTCCTTTGCAGATTGGTAATACTGTGGCACATTTCCAGGCAGTGAGGATGTATTTTTCATTTCCTGAATGGATTTTAGAGTAGAGGCAGATTGTTATGGAACTGGCTGCAAGATTTAGGTATGATGAGGTATTTATACTACTGTTGAAGGATTTGTAATTTAAATAGCCTTAGGTATTTTAAAGGTTGGAATGGGTTGAGTAGAGAATAGTTTTTTTTTTTCTTGAATTGTTTAGCATTTGGGATGTAGAGAAATTGCCTTTACACCAGACTGTTAAGTGGAATTGTCAATTTTTGGCAAACTGCTACATTCTTCCCTTATTAGACTTACCATTGAATACATTGCCCTCTGTGTTATGTACTAAACCAAGCATATGTCGCTGAACTGGAAGGCCTCAAAGATTTCTAACCAAAAGAATTAGACTTTAATCTATCCTTGTGGATTAGAACAACTTCTCATACTCTATATCTTGCCAGCTGCTCCAAGTTGACTTATATCTCGCATTTCAAGCCAAGAAAGACCTAATCCTATTTCACCTCCTCCTACTTTACCAAACTAGTGGTTCTACAAACAGTCATACTAGGGACCTACATCTACATCAGCAAATAAACAAGACTTACTTTAAGGGATGATTTTCTTACTCGAGTATTGCCAACCAGTGGAAAAAGTTGGTATTACTGGTCAAAGTACTACTTTGGCTATCTTTAAGATCAGTGTTTTTTTTTCTAGGAGCAGCGTTATTCATATTATTGATCTACAGTATGAGTTCACATAACATTAATAACAATGAAAAAAAACTTTCCAGTATTGTGTATATGCATTACACAAATTTCCATCATAACAGTATTCTTTATTCTTGTGTAATATATTTATTTTACAGTTCCTACCAGCCTACTAATTTTAATCTGTTTGTGGATTGCTTTGTATATATTTGTTGCCAAATTCACCATTTATTTTTGTGAATGTTAATCCCCTCGTCTTTAATGATCCATCTTTGCTTTTTATTTCCTTTTGAACATATTTAATCCTTGAATTCTACTTGTGTCATTTTTTTTTACTAGTAATATTAAACTTGTAAGGACTTACTGTGTCTTCACAGTTGTAAACCAAAACATCAGTTTACAGCATCATCTCCTTTGTTAATATAAAATGTCCTCCCAACAATTATCAAAATGTTCTGTAAGTACACCTTAAAGTTAGCTAATTCACCACATTCTCACAAAAAAGTGTTCACGTTTTCCTTTCTTGTTTTTTGTACATCTCTAGTATCTGCTTTGCACTTGAGTAAAACTCTGAAGTATACTTGGAATACAAGTATCTAAACATACATTTCCATGTAAATATCCAGAATCTCCTGAACTTCATAGCATACCTAGAAGACATGCAAAACAATTGTTGAAACACAGACCAAGAAGCAAAGACAGTATCCGCCACGGAATCCACACACCCAGCAATAGTTGTTTAAAAATGTATAAATCTTTTATTCCAAACGAAAGACAAAAAGAATATCCACAAGCACTTTCACTCGGATGTTCTGAGCTTTCTCAAGTAGTTCTTCTGTTTTCACGCAACTGTTTAAGTAGTTGCTAGGCTCCAATTAAGCCACATAACTTGTGTTTAATTAAACAATTGTCACAAATAAGTAGGACTCTTATAAATCAATGTTAAACACTAACATTCAGTTACCATTATTATTTTCTGTGTGTTATATACCAATCCTTCAGTTTGTCGTTTGTTTAAACTAGAAAACCAGTGCATGTAAATGTAATTACAAATAATAATGAATCTTTTACCTGAGTTTTAAACTTGAAGCTATCTAATGCCATTTCATTACACACACATATATTAAAATTTGTAAAAACATGAAATAGACCAAGTGATGCAAATTATATATTTCCTACCCCTTCCACCCCACCCCCACATTTTCCTCTTGTTACCAATGTTTATCTTTACAATATAAAATGTAAAAAGTATAAAATGTACCTGACCATATCTTGTAAAGATTTTTCATTACAAGTGTGTATATTGTGGCAGTTAGATTACTATAAAAATGTATATGTCCTTTAAATTAATTGATTATAGTCTGGCCCTTCTAAGTTTTAAAACTGGCTTGATACTAATAGTGTCATTTAAACCCGGCCAGCTGCTGGCATCTAATCTTAACTGCCATATTAACTCTTTGTACTCGAGAGTGGACTCCCAGTCCCCCCCTCGGACCTCATGTTCTACCTGATCAACTACCATAAATTTAAAATTATGGTTTGGACATACAAGGGAATGTTTGTATAGTGCATTAGTTTCTTTATTCTTCGCTATTTCATAGAAATGCTCATATATTCTCATATTTCCTTTTGAACATATTTAATCCTTGAATTCTACTTGTGTCATTTTTTTTTTACTAGTAATGTTAAACTTGTAAGGACTTACTGTGTCTTCACAGTTGTAAACCAAAACATCAGTTTACAGCATCATCTCCTTGGTTAATATAAAATGTCCTCCCAACAATTATCAAAATGTTCTCTAAGTACACCTTAAAGTTAGTTAATTCACCACATTCTCACAAAAAAGTGTTCACGTTTTCCTTTCTTGTTTTTTGTACATCTCTAGTATCTGCTTTGCACTTGAGTAAAACTCTGAAGTATACTTGGAATACAAGTATCTAAACATACATTTCCATGTAAATATCCAGAATCTCCTGAACTTCATAGCATACCTAGAAGACATGCAGATTTCCTTCCATTGTTCTTTTGTAATTTGACATTCTAATTTCTCCTGCTAGTCTTATCTAATCTCCTCTTGATTGTTATGGTAGTCATGCAGAGCTTTCTGTTTCCGCTTCCAATAAAAACCTTACAGAGCTGGTCTTTCATTCAATAATTTGCGTGTTTTCTGCCAGCAGTCCCTAATAAAGAAGGTAATTTCTGAGTGCAGCTCAAACATCTACTTGGCTTCTTGCTTTTCACTTTCTTCTTCCAGTTTATTTTTTCCTGGTAATGCTGTTCCTTTTATAGTTTCTTCCACATGTTCACCATTCCCACTGCTGCAGTAGCCTTTAGGCTATATGGCTGCATGTTGCCCAATAAACTGCAACCAGACAGTTTCCGAAAGCACTCTGACTGCAAATTGATCAGCCCTGAAGAGGGAAAATAAGCAAAATGGAAAATATTCAGTACTTTATTTCCACCTCATGAAGAAGCAGTTTACAGGCTTCACGAGAACAGAAGCCAGTCTTTCAGCTTCTTTCCAACATACTAGTTCCCTTTAGGGAAATCCTTCCACACAAAAACAATTTTTAATGGTTTATGTATGTATGTGTGTATATATAATGTATGTGTGTGTAAAAAAAAAAAAGGGGGGGGGGTGTGGGTTAATTTTTTACTTTATGATCCTTTTAAGAGACCCAGTATTTCTTAACTAGCATCTTTTTCCTGTCTAGGACCACTGTTTTTAGCTTTAGCTAGTGTGGGGGCTTATTTGATGTAGAAATACACTGCGTATGCAAGCATTTTAATGTTTTATAAAAACTTTAAATGTGGGGCAATGTTTCATTTGAGCAGGAAGAACAATAGAGAATGTACTGCTTATGTTCAGGGTGTGATAACTTATCTGCCATTTATTTCTGTAAGACTAATTTTGCTGTAATGGGGTTCTAACAGATTACTAGTACTGCTTGTGGATTTACAGGGCATGTAGGACTTTTGTTTGCATTATGACAACTTGTCTGCCATTTCTTTTGTCAGACTAATTCTACTTCCACAGTTCTCTGACAGGGTTTTAGTTTACTGTTTATATATTTACAGGGCATGTAGTGCTTATGTTCACACAGTGATAACTTATCTGACATTTCTTTCTGTCAGACTAATTTTACTTCAGTGAGGTTCTGACATTATTTTAGCATACTGATTGTGCTTTTATAGGACAAGTATTGCTTGTGTTTATGCTGTGACAACTTACCCGCTAATTATTTGTCTGATTTTATGTCTAAAAGGTTTCTGACAGGATTTTACTGCACTGCTTGAGCATTACTGCGTCTTGGGGTCTTTTCTTTTTAGGGGGAAGTGTGCTGCTCGTTTAGGTGTTTGGTAGCTTACCTCCTGATCGCCTCATTCTAGGGATGTTAGTCACTTCCAACCCATACTCCTCGGTCACAGCATGGATATTTACTTGCTCCTGCTGGTGCAACTTTTGCAGTTCCTAGATAAAAAAAAGGCAACTTAACTGAAAGCCCTTGCTGATTAAGCCAGCTTAGTGTGTGCTGATGGTAGGTGAACCTGCAGTGGCCATTTATTCCTCAGACCACTCACTCACTTTTCCACTATCTTCTGGTGTAGTCTTTTCCGCCATCATGAATTGGGGTCAGCCGCATCCTCTTCAGCTGTTCAAATGACCAGACTGGGTATGGGAGAACCTTCTTTACTGTGATGCAGAGTTTTTCCAGAGGATGATACTGGATGTGTCTGAGAGAGTAGACCTTGTGCAGTCTTAGAAGATACCTGTCGCTCGTCCCTCTCTAGTATAGATGACGAACAGACAGGGTAGTTCATATATATGCTTTATACATAGAAACACATCAGGATGCATACCAGCAGTACAAAATATAAACAAACTGATTAACTGACAGATTACGCAGACATACATGCTTATACCTCAGTAGCTTACTACAAAGTGGCAGTCAGGCTCGCACATGCTCAGTATTTATTATACACTTGTGTAAGGCCCTAGAAATCTCTTAAAGCTATACACACATACTGATCTACAGTACCTATTAATGCAAAATGAAAAGTTAATTGTTCATCTGCAGACATGGTGTCAGTAAGTAAATATTTTCTGACCTTAGCTAAAAAATTGTTACAGTAGGTCAGTCCTGATAAACAGACTTCCATACATGTTTAACAAGTTACTTGATATATCCTTGAGGCAGACTAGTCTTGCAACCTCTTGGGAGGTAATTTTTTGTCCTAATTGTTGCCAAGACGAATGGGGTATTTTTAGGGACACTAATGGTTCTTCCTAATATATTGAGGAGATTGTATAATGTATTGCAAATGTTTTTTCCTTATTTTACTTTTTTTTGTCTCCATTGCCAGCCTTGGAGGAGGCTTAGTGTACTGTCTAACAGTTCTGATTCACTGTCTTTAGTCCCTATAAAAGCAGATACACTTTACAGAGTTTAACTAACAAGCACTTATTTTCTATCTTAAGTTCTTTTCCATGTACATATGTAGTGAAATGTTTGGGTACACATTTGATATTGCATTTAGTTCTATATGTCCAGTGGAAGAATAATCAGTCCCTTATCTAGAGTTTCAACTATGTGCATCATGTTGTTCTTGACTTGTCTCTAGTTTCTAAACATGCCTTATATGGGTGTATTATGATGCAGATACTATATCTAAGGTCTCTGCTTCTGTTGCCGTTTAAGGAGGTGTGTCAGGATATGAATTCAGAATTTTTCTTCTATAAAGAAATCTGAATTTTTAAATTCAGTTTTAAAGGAAAGGGTTTTATTGGGCCCATCTGCTACTCAGTACACCAACATTTTCACAAAAGATGCAAGTTAGTTTAATGAGTTTCTAAGTTTTGAACCCCCCCCCCCCCACATCATCCAGATCCTGTTTCACTCCTAGAGTCAATACAGATGTCAAGAAAGGAACAATAGCAAAAAAGGAACCTTTCCAGTAAAAGGACAGTGTACAACTTCAGGATGACTATGCTGCCATGCCTCCTTCCTTCTTTCCCCTTCCCCTCCTGTGTTAATCTCTCAAAATTTGTCCCTACATGTGGGCAACAGATTGTGACAGACTCTTGGGTGTTAAATGTGGTTCAGGAGGGATACAGAAATGCATTCAGGAGAGTTCCTCCAACAGTAAATTTTCAGGTTTCTTACTTCTGCAGTAGTTGCTCCCACTCACCATCCTCTGCCAGTATGTAGGGTTATTTCTTGTTTGATTTGTTGGAGAAATATGCTACTTCTCAAATATTAGGCAAGGAAGTTCTAAGAAACTCCTTCAACATGAAAAATACCACTTCATGAGATGTTGAGAAAGTCCTAAAGAGTTTGGATTCTGACTGCTGATTTTCACTCTTCAGGGCTGACCAATAAGCTGTCAGTGTTAAGTGTGGGAGGAGCCAGAGCTTTTGGAAGCTGGCCAGTTGCTGTGACTAAGGCTGCCACTTTTTTTTTTTTAATTTCTTCAAACCTTTTGGCTTTCTAATACCATGATGGGAATTGACCCCATTCCTAAGTCAAAGTATGATTAGAGTTCATGAAACTAGTATTGTTTCAGTCTTTGATATCAGCCAAAAGTGCTCTTTGCAGCACCTGCAACGTGCCCAGTAATGACTCCTCCTGCAATTCGTATTGAGTTGCATGTATTGGTAACATATCTAAATACGATTGTAGATTCCTTTTAATAAGACTCATTGCTCCTACTGCTATTGGAACTGTCTTTGGTATCTTTCTTCCACATTGCTCTCATTTCTGTCTGCAGTTCCTGATATGACTTTGTGTCTTTATGTATGTAAGACACTATAGTCACTGGGTGTGGTGATTTCAATGATCAATGCTACTTTTGTCTTCTTTTCATGGACCACTATATCTATTTTTTAGCATCTATATTTTGAACTGTTGGTAATAGGTGATCCCATGTGATGTAAACTTCATCATTTTCTATGATGCTTTGTGGTTCATGTTTCCAGTGTTTTTCAGACACTTCAGTACCATAATTTTTGCACAATTCCCAGTGTAGCAGTCTTGCCACATTATTATACCTTTCAGTATACAGTCCTTCTACCATTAGTATGTCACAACCAGCAACGAGGTGTGCGACTGTTTCCAATTCACTTTTACAAAACCTATATTTCTGTTTCTACCACAGGTTCAATTGACTTTGTAAGCCAGCGTGTACGTAGCCCACTATCATGGGCCGCCAATATTAACCTTTCATCTCTTGGTTTGAATTCGACTCTCCTGAACCATTCCTGCGTTTGTTCCTGATCAACATGAGATTCTTCCAGAAGTTTTCTATACTTGCAACTATATTTATGCATTTTCCACATTTCTTGCCTTCTCATCTGGTCCTTCACCTTATATTCTTTCATTTGTTTATTTGGCATGTTCAGTTGCTGCCTGATTTTTATCTACTTCTGGTTTAATTTCCATTCCTGCTTGACACCGATATGCTTCTGCTAGAGTTGCTGCCTGATTTTTATCTACTTCTGGTTTAATTTCCATTCCTGCTTGACACCGATATGCTTCTGCTAGATTAAGCAGAGACGTCATCTTAGATTTATTCTCCTTATGTTTCAAAACTTTCACTATGTTTGGGTCTTGTGATGTCAGCAGATATGTGGAGTTCCGAGATTGCAGATCTACACATGTAATCAATTTCAAGGAGGCCCATCCATCCTTCGGAATGGGGACTATATAATCTTGGTATGCACTGATCATTTGGTGAGCACGAAGCATCCTTCTTGTTTCCCTATCTAATATATTCAACACGTTTTGGGGCCAATCAGTCACTCCAAAACTGTCCAAGCTGTAAACCAGTTTGCTCTTCCTGTTCTAAGTTACATTTTTGGGGCGATCGACTGGCCCAAAAGGTATTGGATCAGTTGGACAGGGCACAAGAAAAATGATTCATGCTTACCAACTGATATATAAAAATAAGTGTATACCAAGGTTATATATTCCTTGTACTGAAGAAGGTATGGACCTCCTTGAAACTGATTATTTGCATAGATCTCCAGTTGTAGGACTGCATCCGTATCTGCTGACCTCATCAGATCCAAACATAGGGAAAGTTTTAAAACATGAGAATTAGTCTAATATGACTTCTCTGCTTAGTTTAACATTAGTATATCGGCATCAAGCAGGAAAGGAGATCAAACAAGAAGTAGGCAAAAATCAGGCAACAACTGAATGTACCAAAAACAAAAGAAAGAGTGTAAGGAGAAGAATCAGGTGAGAAGGCAAGAAATGAGTAAAAGGCATATATATAGTTGTAAGTATAAAAAAAAAAACTCCTGAAACAACCTGATGCAGGAATGGTTAAAAAGAGATGAATTTAAACCAAAAGATGAAAGGTTAACATTGGCAGCCCAGGGCAGTGGTCTACACACGCATTGGTTTACAACGTTCATTGAACAGGTCAGAGAAAGGTGTTTCTGTAGAACAACTGGAAACAGTCGCACATCTTGTTGGGTGTGATACACTAATGGCAGGGGGCCCATATACTGAAAGGCATAATAATTTGGCAAGACTGTTACACTGGAGATTGTGCAAGCAATGCAGTATTCGGGCAGCTGAGAAGCATTGGAAACATGAACCACAAAGCATTATAGAGACTGATGTTTATATCACATGGGATCCATTAATAGTTCAAAAATGGATGCGAGAAAACCAGATAGAGTAGTTCATGAAAAGAAGACACAAATAGGATTGATCTTTGAAATTGCTACACCCAGTGATTAGTGTCTTACGTAGAGAGAGGGACAAATTCATAAAGTAGCAGAATCTGCAGGTAGACACAAAGGCAATGTGGGAGAAGGATACCTAGACAGTTCCAATAATAGTAGAATTTATGGGTCTCAGAAAAAAAAAAAATTGTAGTCATGTTTAGGTAAGCTACCGATGCATGTAACTCCTTAGAAAAAAAATTGTAGTCATGTTTAGGTAAGCTACCGATGCATGTAACTCCTTATGAATTGCCTGATAAATGCAGAAAAGGATTATCTCAGTATTGTGGAACATTTTGAGATAATTTCAAGTCAACTAGAAAGTTCATATGAGCACATGATATATAGTCACCCATTTTTTCCTTGGGTCCAGTATCAGAATTGTCCAGTGACTTCTCTTTTTTGGATTCTTTGTTAGCCAGTGATAAACTTTGGTTATATTTACTGTTTATTTCCCTGTAGTCAGTGTGAATTTTTTTTTCTGGTTGTGTATGGGACTGAAACGTGAGAAAATAATGAAAGGGAAGGAAAATAAATAAAGCATGCGATTAGTAATTAAAGTGTGTATAAACTCATGAGTTGTCTATAATTTTAACTGCTTTTTTCTGTTTTATAGTAGATTCTGATACTGCCCTGGCTGATGTAGCCCTTGATCTTCTGTGTTTGGTGACACAAAAGCATTGGAGTTATCTTTGTGGCGAGAAGCTGCAACAAACTATCCGTATGGTTTTTGGGACCTTGATTGACAGGTAGGAAATGTGCTGTAATTTTAGTAATCACTTTACCAGCAGCTGCTATGTACTTTCTAACTGTGACTTAGTAGGTACTGTCTGTGTTGCTTTACAAAACAAACTTAAATCAGCTTATATCAGAATTATTGGTACAAGAAAGTCAAAGCGAGTCAGGAAAGCTCTGGCCGTTGAGCGTTTGTTATGGCACTCTGATGCAAAATATAATTTAGAATGAGCTAGGGTTGACTCATGACTTTACTGTGTGTAAATAGACTGTGAGGATGTAATGTGAATTTTTAGAAGATTCACAGAGGACATGCAAGCAGTAAGCTTACAGTGACCAAGGATAATGCATGCACATGTTTGTAAATATTTGTGTTTTTTACCATTAGCTTTAATCATTTAATCCTGAGCAGTCCTGCTGATCCAATTATCTCCTTGTTCTGCTTGGTGTAATATCGTATTTTACTCTTTTGTGGCTACACTATTATCTCTGCGGGGGTTAGCATTTTGGTGATGTGGATTAGAATTGGGCACTAGGAATAACCTTTCTCTGTTTGTTAGTTTTCAGGTATGCCTTGATCTGGTACTTCATACTGAGTGTGTGTTGTGTAAGCAACTTTGGCACCTCCCATACTGAGTGTGTGTTGTGTAAGCAACTTTGGCACCTCCCATTGCTAATTTTGCTCTCCTTTATGTTGTCTTCATGAATACTAGCTCAAATCAGTATGGACTCTAGTTTATCCTTTTAATCTCCACCAAATTATGTTTTAGAGATTGCTGAGGATAGGCATTGTTGCTCGCAATTTAGGAGGCCTTCAAGTTTTGGGGAGAGTGCTTTTTAGTCCCTTAGCGGTTTGGGGAGATTGCTTTTTAGTGCCTCTGCATAAGATTGTGTGTGTGTGTGTGTGTGTGTGTGTGTGTGTGTGTGTGTGTGTGTGTGTGTGTGTGTACACCCCCTGTGGTGGATGTAGTATGATAACCTTGTTTGTATGCAAAATGTTTTACTCCAAGGAAATTGTTTACATGCATCGCTTACAAAGTGTGTTTTTTTTTGTTTTAGCATAATCAGTGAGTATGCATTGTCTCGGGATGCCCATATCTAGCAAACTGGCTAGGAAGCAGTGTTTTGTTGACTGTCAGACAATGTGATACTTTTAAAAGGGAGCACACTTTTTTTTTCTGACAGTTTAAAAGTTGTTTTAAACATTCTGAAACCCTTTGTGTGGAGAACCTGTGTTTAAATTATATTTTGGTGGCTGACAAAGTACATTTGAGTGTATTTTCCAGTGTTTTGAGTGGGAAAATTTGCTTTTTAAATACTTTTCATATTTTATAGCTTTGTGTTGCTTAACTTGTTGCAGTCTCTCTATTCTGCTTCCATAGCTTTACAGTTTTTAGAACCAGTCTGTTACTTTGTCTCATAACAGCCATATTTAGCTAATAGATTTGTAGAATTCCTCCCAAGACAAACATTTGATGTTGGTTTAATGACAAAATCTGTAAAAGCTGGAAAATCTTAATTACCAGTTTTGCAGAACTTTTCATTTGTAAATGTAATACAAGGCAATACAGGCGTGGGGCTTTTCTTTGCTGTTAACCGATTATGTTTTTGCCTGCAGATTAAGTGCTGGTTTTGTATTTCTGCTAAATGTTTTCACGGATGATCAGAGAAAGTATTTAAAAGCACTGCTGCCTGGGTTGTACAATGTTGCTGTTTTTTAAACATGCCAAGCTGTCCCTGGTTAGCCTTGGAGGCCCTGCGTAAGTATATGATCTCAACAGAATGCTATTTTGGCATCCTTTAGAACTTGTTAATTAACCACTTTTGGCCTAGTAGCGGTTCACAGGGGTGAGAATAAACATCAAGCAAAGCTGTAGGGATGTCCTTTCAGCTGCTGAGCCTTTCCTGCTCTTCAGTTAACTCTGATATCTGTAATCTTAACTAAATGTCTGTTTACTTCTGTGAGGTGGGTATATTCTTTAGGGCTTCCATGAATAAAATCAGGGTCCAGGGGTGGCTCTTATTTTAAATGTTTGGTTCGGACAAAGTAATTTTGAAAGTATGCTGTAGTACCTTTATGATTCTTATCTTTATAACTTGGTATTTCCCACTTAACACGCAATGAAAAGTGGCATCCTGGGTCATTTTCTGTTTCTTGAATCCTAAACCAGGGAGAAGGCTTTTACTGTAAATCACAGGTAATTTTTATTTTTAAAAACAGTGTAAACATGGAGGAAACTACATAGCACTGCTGCACATCTCTTACCACCACCACTGGTAATCTTGACCTGTATTTTCACAGAAATAGTGAAGTAACAGATATTTACATGTTTGTTACTGTAATTTGTTACCCAAATAGTCTTACTGACTCCATGTCCCATTTTGAGGATAGGTGCTAGGGGTGAGGTTGAAGTCCCCATGTAAGATGTAACTACTGTTATGTAAGTTTCCATTGTATCATTGTCATAGACAGATGTCCTTCTATTCTCGTGTTGCAGTATTCCTTACAGTAGGGAGGTTGCTGTTTGCAGTGCCGACATCCCGCCAGTATACCAAAGTCTTTGGAGCAAGAGGGTACGTGCGACATCCTATGTCAGATCCATAAACTGATGTGCACGTACCCTCTTCAGAATTTTTCTGCCTCAGTGAATGTCTGACTCCTGTTTGCCAGTTTGGGAAGCAGATTCCTCATTTTCAGATGACCACTACAGTCAACCGCTACAGATAAGTACCCTGTTGGGTTTTCCTTGTCTTTTGTTAGTTTCTAAGATGTACATGTCCACTAGAAAGGGGGAAGTGTGCTTGTGGGAGACAAATTCCTCACAAGGACATGCACGAAAAGTGCTTTTTCTGTTTAGGTGAGGCCCATGACCATATGTCCTGTCCCATTTGCAAATCCTTTGTACCTAAAATTCTCCGCAGCCGTCTGGCTGCATTAAAACTGTACTTAGAAAATCAAAGGCTCTGGTGTCTTGCGCTCGGTATGGAGGGTGGAGTAGTTACGTCCGATGAGCTGCCACGGAAGAAGACCAAGAAAATCAGGCCGGATTCCCACACTGCGCCTCAGGTGTCCGGAGAGATTCTTGAGGCAGATGAAAGCCCGGGATCTTTTCAGACCTCTATTTCCCAACTATGCCCGGGAACCTCTATGGGAACTGGGCTGGCGGAAACAATGACCATGTCTGCTGAGGTTAATCAGCCATCAGATTCTGATGGCGGAGGGGAACCACGGCTCGTACAGTTGGAAGGGCCTACTTTTTCCCTACCATCCACCCAGACATCTGCTCCCACATATTCTCAGCCGTCTGCCCCTATGAAGAGAAAACAAAAACTTAAACATCCTGATCCTCAACCTGTTCCTGGATGGTAAGTTTTCTCCCAGAGTCTTTTTAAGACATTCCATGCCTTACAGACACAACAACCACCAGCCATTGCTGCTTCAGGACCCCCTTTAGAGGTATCGGAGGAAGACTTGTTCCTCTTCTGAGGAATCGCTGACCTATGGCTCTCAAATAGATTCTCATAAGGATTTTATCACCACAGAGGAAGAGGTTCCTATCACCCCTGAGTCTCCTGGGGAAGAATTCACGTTTGGTGGTCACCATTTCTTTTATGAAGGAGCATTTTAAGTGGCAGGCCTCAGATCTCTGACACTAAAAAAAGGTACTTTGATCTGCTGCAAATGGAACAACCATCCCCTCTACTGTGCCTCCTTTATACCTGCCTTTCAAGATGCCATCTTGGCCACTTCACAGGCCCCAGATTCCCAACCCCAGACTCAAAACGTCTGACCATTTTTACAAGGTGCCTCAGCACACCCAATAAAAACCCTCTTGTAGACCCAGCAGTTGTTGCAGTTTCTGCTGATAAAACGTCTAGAGAGTTACCTTCTGTTGCTCCCTACCCTACTGATAAAGATATCAAATTAATTGACAGACTGGGGGAAAAAAGTGTATACCTCCTCTACTCTGGCTATAAGAGCTCTCAATTACCAAACCCACATGGCTGGGTATGTCTTGGACACCATTTCCAAAGCTACGACTCTACTCTGAGGTCCATGATTCATCAATAAAAACCCAACTTAACACCCTGCTTTCCACAGCATCTCAGGTGACTAGGCTGTCCATCAAGTGCAGTTATGATGCTGTGGAAGCCTCCTCAAAATCTGCTGCATCAGGTTCAGTGCTGAGACGATATTCCTGGGTGAGACTTCAGCCACGTCCTATGGATGTGCAAACTAAACTGCTTGATGCCCCACTGGACAATAAAGCCCTGTTTGGACAGGCTTCAGCAGAACGTCTTAAATCCCTTCAAGAGAAGGGAAAAGAACTACAAAACCTGAAACATTTGCTGGTGTCTGCTATTCCCGGATATCACAGAAACTATCCACAAAGAGCTTCCTTTATCAGGAGACAGTCCTCTCACTCGGCACCTCAGCCAAAGGGACATAGGCAACCTAGGAACATTTCTACTCCCAGGTTTCCTTCCACTCCTTCGACCACTCCCTTTCAGATCCAGTCTGACCAAACCAGACCACCTCCACTGTGACTTCCAACTTCTAAACCCCAACACTCCCCTATCCCTTCGTCTCACCGTCTCCCTACCCTCTGGGTGGAAAATCACATTAGAAAACTGGGTCCTTTCCATCATTCAGAGGGGATACTTTATGACTTGGTGGGTGTTGATTCCTCAACCTCCATCAAACCAAACACACCTTTTCCCCATCATCATTCAGCAATTGCTAGCTCGGAGCACCATAGAGCAGGTACCTCCTTCACAAAGAAACAAAGGTTTTTACTCCAGAATGTTTCTGGTACCAAGGAAAGACAGGCCATGGAGACTAATTCTGGATTTATCTTTCCTAAACCTGTTCCTCAAGGTACCCAGTTTCTAAATGATTACCTTACCTTTGCTCCTACCACTCATACCAACACAGGCTTTCGTGGTAGCTCTGGATTTGAAGGATGCCTACCTCCACATTCCTATACATCCAGAGTACAGGAAATTCCTACACTTTGCAGTAGGATCCTGGCATTTTCAATTCTCTGCATTGCCCTTTGGACTCTCCATTGAGTATTCACAAAGTGTCTAGCACCCTTTATTGCTCACTGCAGAACACAGGGTATACAAATATACCCATATCTAGATGACCTGTTAATTCTTCATCAGGACCGTGAAGTCCTCCAACACCACCTACAACAGGTGATCTCTGCCTGACTCAGTTAGGTTTTACTATAAACAAGGAAAAGTCTCACCTGATCCCCACTCAAGACCTGGTCTTCTTGGGATGCAGGATCAGAACAGACAACATGAAGGCCTTCATTCCAGACCAAAGGACCCCTGGACCTTTCCCTCTACTTCAGCAAACTAATCACCCACACTTCTTTGCCAGCACGAGAATTCCTAAGGATGTTAGGCCCATGGCATCCCTGATGCCCATGTTGCCCCTAGCAAGACTTCACTTGAGAAAAATCCAGTGGATCCTGAAGAATTTATGGAGCCAGCACTCTCATCCCCTGGACACCCCCCTTCCCCTCTTTTAGTGTCTGAAGAGGGGACTTCAATGGTGGATCTGTGCCATCCGCCTCAACCAGGGAACCCCCTTACAGGTACCGGTCCCCCTACAGCAGCTCTCTACAGATGCATCAGACATGGGATGGGGTGCAGTGGTACTACACAACCAGAAGTAATTCACTGTGCAAGGAAAATGGTCCACACTAAGACAGAGAGACCATATCAACATCAAGGAAATGAGGGGGCACTTCTTCTAGTCTTACAAACTTTCAAATCAGCTCTACCCCCAGGAACCCTGAAAGTGATAACGGACAATATGACTGTTCTGTGGTACATAAACGGGGGGAGGGGGGCAAGATCCTAACCTCTTTGCAGCCTAGCCACCCAGATCTGGACCCTAGCATCATCACTGCAGATTTCATCTGATAGCAGTGTACATTCCCTCTACAGAGAATGTTAAGGCAGATACTCTCAGCAGAACTTCAGCACCCTCTCACGAATGGATGCTTTACAGAAAGGTATTCTTAGCAGTTATCCACAGGTGGGGTATTCCGCAAGCAGATCTATTCGCCTCCTCCCAGAACAGACAGATGCCCATGTTTTGCACAAGGGACCCACATCTTCAAGCCTGGAAAGTGGACACCTTCTCCTTTCCTTGGCTGGAGCTGTATCATTGTGCCTTCCCACCCTTCACACTGATTCAAAAGGTCCTCCTGAAAATCCAGGAGGACAAATCCAGAATCCTGTGATGACCCCTCTTGGCCAAGACCGCATTGGTTTCTCCTTCTCTATTTACTAGCCAAGGGCAGTCATCACAGGTTACCCCACCAAGTAGACTTGCTCACTCCGGACTGGGGATCCCTACTACATCCTCAGGTGAACAATCTAAAACTGACCTTATGGGTGATAGGGTTCTAATCCCCTTTAGACACCTATGGACGTACTCAGTGTCCTGAAAGAGGCCAGAAAGCCTACTACCAGGAGAAATTATGTAATTAAATGGAAGAGATTCTCCCAGTGGTGTCAAAGGAAAAACCAGGACTCTGACTATTCCTGTACCCTTGGTCTTTTCCTATTTGTGTGAGCTCCTTCACTCAGGACCAACTTATTCTTCAGTTAAAGTCCATTTATCTGCCATCACTGATTGTTTGCCCATGCTACCACCTCTGGCTTCTAGATTGGAGGGTGGAGGTCAAACTTTTCCTGAAAGGTGTACTCCATGTTAGATCCCCTCAAAAGCCTACCCCCCCCCCTTGGGACTTGAATTTTGTACTAGAAAAACTTACATTGCTACCTTTTGAACTAGTACATTCAATATCCCTGAAACTGTGTACCCTGAAAACAGTTCTGCTACTGGCCCTTACATCCACCAGCAAGCACTTATGTCTATCCCTCCTTACCTTATTTTCCACAAGGACAGAGTTGCCCTCAGGACTAACCCCCCTCCTTCATAAGGTGGTTAATGAACTCTCATTAAAACCAGACCATTAACCTTCCTGTTTTTTATCCTCACCCTCAGAATCCCTCAGAAGACTCTTCATTCTTTAGATGTCCACAGACAACTGAGGTACTACTTAGACAAAACCAAACCTGTTAGAAGGTCTGACCAACTATTCCTCTCCTTCCACCCTAGGGCTTTTATGGAAGGCAGTCTCCAAACAGACCATTTCTTTATGGGTCTCTAAGACTATTGGCATATGCTGTTCCAGTCATGGAAAAACTTTGCACAGACATGTAAAATCCCACTCGACCAGGGCAGCTGCTTCCTCAGCTGCCTTTTTCAAAGGGGTTGATTACACCTCAATTTTAGAAACTGCTTCTTGGGCTTCAGTGCACAACTTTACCAAACATTACAAACTGGACCTAGCTTCCAGAGCTAGAGCTGGATTTGCCAGATCTGTCGTACAGGGTCTCATTGACCAGGGACCTCACTCCTCCACCCAGGGTCATATCTAAAAGTTTTGGTACTCACCATACTGTAAAGAATACTGCAACATGAGAGTAGAAGGACATAGAATAGTTGTGTAAGAACTTTCCATAACCATAGATGTCCTTCTCTTCCATGTTGCAGTGTTCAGCCCCCCCCCCTCCTATCCCCTCCCCTCTAATTTACCTCTCTAATCTGCTATTTACCTGTGGGGAAATAGTCACTCACCCTCTTAATCTCTCCACTACACAGAGCCTATCAAGTACCCTATGGACTAGTTTACGTGCGAGTCTCAAGGGTCTTCCTTTTATGACCCTCTTTAAACCTCCAGGAGTACTACTGTATGCAGCAGTCCATTCTGAAAAGGGTACGTGCAGACATCACATTTATGGCTCTGACATAGGAAGTCACATGTACTCACCTGCTCCAAAGACATTGGTATACTGGCCAGATGTCGGCACTGCAGGCAGCACCCTCCCTAGTGTAAGGAATACTGCAACATGGAAGAGAAGGACATGTAAGCTTATGGTATGTTCTTACACAACTACTATTTATACAGTTAGTGAATTAGGAACATATCTTATCATACATTGCCTTAAGAGGACTCATTGAGGGGCATTTAAGAAAACAGTTGGCCGTTAGCCTGTGTCAGTGACAGAGGGATAGGATCCTGACTACAACCCAGGTGATCAAAATTTGATTAGTGGTTCATGCCCCTGGCAGCATAGGCAGGAAAGGATGGGCCCTGCTATCCTGGGTGGGGGGGGGGGGGGTGACAGGTGGTGAAGTGGGATGAATGCTGTGTCTACCATTGAGGATTGAGGCAGAGTACATGTTCTGAGGGTGGGATTTTTTCTCACAAAGCCAACTATATTTGTTTTATTTATCCTTTATCAAGCAGCTTAGTCCCACTAGGGTAATGTCCTCTCTTCTGGGGGATCTGAAGTGGTGTACTATCAGAAGAAATTTGACTAGGGCAATGGTTAACCTCCGTTACTCTTTCATTAGGTGCCCTGTATCTTTTACACCTGGTAAGCTGCCACCATCTTGAGCAGATGGAATATCAGTTGAACGTTACATCTGAAGGGCAAACATGACCACTATATGGTGGTATCTCTCATCATCAAAGGGGCAGGAGAGAAGTACCCTTGCATGGAGAGGACATTATGAATCTCTGCAGTGACTTGGTGGGATTATGCTCATTCTAAAAAAAAAAAAAAAGGCTCTCATAATACTAGTGAGAGCACAGACACCCTGATGTTTGGAAGTGTGGCGGCCGCAGTCTGTCTGGTAGAAATCCAGTATGGTCTAAGTTCAGCTGGAGGAGACTTGATGTTTATATGACAGAGGAGAAAAGGCAGATGCATACATATATGTATAAAAATTTGATCCTGTTTTGTAGGTACTGTACTGGATGACAACATCCACAGTTGCTAGTAAATGGGAGGTAACCTTAAGAAGCTTTGAGGATACAAATATTATTCAAATACTTCATTTTTCTGGGCAAGGAATTATGCAAGGCAAATTTATAATACACAAGGTGGTGTCCTCGGGTATGCAGGTCACAGTGTGGGTGCTGCAGAAATATTTGGAATTTTATAAGCCCTAAAGGGGAAGTACCTTGTGAAGGGGTCAGATAAAGGAGAGGAGCATCTAGCTTTTGAAGGGGATGGTTACACAAGAGTTACATGTAGGTCACTCAGACAAACTGTAGCAAAGTGACACAGTGTTGGTTATCAGTACCTACTCCCGTTGATGAACCTTGCAATCTTGTTAGATACAGAACTATTATGTGTGTGTGTGATGAGATTAAACAGGATACAACTGCCACATTGGAAGAAGAGGGAGAAAAGACTGCATTTGTAACTGTAGATTTGGATGTGAGGATATAGGAGCCTTTGAGAGGATAACAGGATTTCTAGCTTTTCTCATAGAGGAAATCACCTCAGAGAAAGACACTCTTCCAACATGTAGAAGGCCCAGGCAATCTAAAGAGCTGTTTAGTGGGGACTACCAGGTAAAAACCTGCTAGCCTGTGTGTGGTAAGGGGGGACAGGAGTGCATGAGGCTCAGATGATGTGTTGCTAATGTGTAACACTTTTATCCTTTAAGGCAGTAATGAGCAGGAAGCTGTTTGAGATCTAGCTTCTAATTGTGGATCTAGTATTACAGTGTGGTGGTTGTAGTGATGGAGGGGCCAGGGTGTAACAAATCAGCATCTGCATATTGAGCACTGTAATCTCTGAAGTGTCACCATTTCTCATTTGCAGAGTGTGAGAATAGGAAGGAGATCAGGTACCGAACCTTGAAGGATGCGAGTTATTGCACCTTCAGTGAAGAAAGATTGCTATTAACCCTTCAGGTATCTTCCTTTTAAGCAGCATACGTAGTTAATTGAAGTTGGTTTAGTAAATCAAGCAGGAAAAAGCATTTCAAAAGACTTCTAAAATGACTGTTCACTGCCAAACAAGTTGATTAGAGCTTTTCCCAGTAAAAAAAAAAAAAAAGTGTAAAGTAAAGGAAATTAAGTTATTCATTTGAGGAAAATTAATTTACTGGCTAATACTTACACTGCCTGAATGCCAACAGAGAAAATGTTTGGATAAAGTAAGAGTACATCAGTCAGAAAAGAAGCACCAGCTCTGACTGAGAAGAATTTTCCAGTAATTTAGAGGGGGAAAGACCAAATTAATTCAGTTGTGTTTAAAGTAAGAGAACTACTGAAAGAAGGCGAAAAAAGCAAGTAATAAAAGGCTTGGAAAATAGAAGCTTTATTCAGATGAACTGCAAAAATCAGAGGTTGTAATAAAAAAATGTTCTGGCTGAGCACGATACTTCTCAGAAAGAGCTGTTTCAAATCATGGCAGAGTTAGAAGATAGAACATGTATAGAAAACCTGAGATTTTCTGCTGTACCAGAGAAACTGGAAGTAATAGACCTGCAGTCATTTTGTGAAAGTACAAATAAGCAACTGGACATGTGTTCAATCGCAGGATTTGTCAATTGCGAGAGTGCATTGTGTGTATGATTTAAATCTTTCCATGAGAAAACAGTCAAGACCTGTGTTAGTAAAAATAAAGTCACGCCAACAGAAATAGTTGCTCCTGATAAAATTGTTGCAGAAAGGAAAAGTATTAACTTGGGGACAGCAGAGTGTTTCTTTTTTTTTTTTCAATAATATTTTTTATTGTTTTTCTTTTTTTTTTTTATTCATTACAGAACATTTGCTCAAAAGGTATACAATTGATCTAACAGAAATTCTATCAATATTCTTACAACATATTTACATTATTTACATGAATGCTTCCATACTCTCTCTTAAAAGTAAAAAATATATGTTATTTTCTCCAGGGTTAGTATCTTGGAAAAGTGTAGTTTCAATTATTGTTATGTTTTGTATTGTGTATATTGAAGAGGTAGTTCAGGTTCTATGTTTTATGCCAGTATAATATTGAAAATTTGTTCCCATGTTTTCAAGTTGTAGGGCTTTTTGTTTTGTTTATTTAATATGTATTTGTGGGCTAAGATGTGTTTTATCGCTAAGGTCCTAAAGTTTTCCCATGAGGTTTTAGATGGGGTCAGCCAGTTAGTAGCTATGTAACGTTTCATTAGCATAAAAATATATATTAGGATGATAATTTGAGTTTTAGATAGGTTATTTGGGGGGATATGTAATACCATAAATTCCCAAGTAAGCGTTGTTGTTTGATATCCCATCTTCTGGAGTTGTATTTTCAGTGAGTTCCAAAGTTTATATATACATTTACAGCTCCAGAACATATGCAAAAGGTCAGCAGTTTCATCTTTGCAATGTGGGCACTTTGGAGAATTCGTAGGGTTAAATTTATGGGAAGCTGAGGCGTGTGTAGTAAGCATCATTGTATATCATGAGTTGGGTAAATGATAGCTTTTGAAGGGAAATGGATTTTATCGTTAAATTAATTGCATGTGCTATTTTGTTTTCTTCCACCAGTGGCAATTTTTCTTTCCAGTATTTAGCTAAGAGTGGCTGATTTTGATATTTGATGTATTTTATCAATTTGTATGAGCATGTTATAAATTTGGTGTTTTGTAAAAGGGCTTGCCATAGTGATATACATTTCGTTAATTCCTCTTTAATGACATTTAGATTTTTAAAGTAATTTGTAGATATTTCTTTAATCTGTCTCAAGATCAATAGATAAGATTTGGGAAGACCCAGTTGCTGTCTTAATTCATGAGCCGAACAATTTATGTATGGATGTATATCTTGTAATGATAAGTTTATTATAAGTGGGAATCTTTTCAGGTCTATTAGCTGGTTATCAATTTTCAAGTTAGGATTTTTGTGGAAGGGTTGTAGAATCATCATGTATTGAAAGAGATTTACTGATCTAAAGAGATTTTGCGTTAATGTTATATAATTTTTGATGGGTTCCATTATATTATATTATATGTTTTAGTGTTGTCTCTGTTTAAAAAGGGCAATGATTTGGGATTAATTTTTAGATTTTTAATATATTTAAAACATATCTTTAACCAGTTTGTGGACCAATTATTGCTTTGTGTATCGTAGGTTGCAATTCTTAAAGTTCTATTTGCATTTATGATTAAGTAGTAGATCTAGTCCACCTTTGCTTTTCGGGGTTATCAATTTATTATAAGATATTCTACTTTTTTTGGTTCCCAAATAAATTTGGCGAATTCAGTGTGTATTTGTTTAAAAAATTTCTTGGGTATTAGCAACTGTGCAGACCTGAAAATGTATAATAGTCTAGGCAAGACATTCATTTTAATAATCAAAACTTTTGCTAGTGGTGGTAATTTCAAATTTTTCCACCTTTTTAGATCGGCTAAAATGTGTTCCCAATTTTGTTTAATATTATTGAGATAAAAATCTTTATTATCTGTAGAGTATGTAATTCCTAAGTATTTGACCTTTTCTTCAGTTTTTAATTGGCCTATCAATGGTAAAAGTGAGAAAGGTTTCGGAGTTCTTATAGGGAATATGTTGGTTTTATTAAGGTTTATTTTATAGTTTGATATTAATGCAAAGTCTTCAATGGCAGATATTATTTTTTCGGTGTCTGAGATAGGTGTTGTACTGTATATGTTGAGGTCCTCTGCAAAAGCTGATAAGGCGATTTTGGTACCATAAATTACTGGGACATTATGATATATCTTTTGTTTGATATATAGGAATAGGGGTTCTAGGTACATGTTAAATAATAGGGGTGATAGAGGGCATCCTTGTTGGGTACCATTTCTGATTTGAATTCTTTTGGAACATGTTTTATTTATATATAATGTTGTATAAGGGTTATTGTATAATGTTTGTAAAGTTAGAATACATTTTTGGGGTATATTAGAGTAGGGTAAGATCTGAAATAAAAATTTTATATTAACTCTATCAAAGGCCTTTTGTGCATATATAATGAGTGCGTGCATGTTTAGTTTCTTTTGGTTAGCAAATGAAATTAATGTATGTAGTGTTAAAGTATTATCACTGGTTTGTCTAGATACTAAAAAGCCAGACTGTTCATTGGATGTAATTATGTTTGATATTTTCTTCAGTCTACTAGCCAGAATAGATGTCAGAATTTTAGTATCAATATTTAGAAGGGATATAGGTCTGTAGTTGTCCGGGTTCTGAGGATCTGATTTTTCTTTGGGTATAAAAATTGTTTTGGATGCATTATAATGTATAACATTAATTGTATTATTTATTATATAATTTAATACGTGTGATAGAATTTGAGCAATAATAAGGTATAATGTTTTATAAAATTCCGCTGTAAGGCCATCTGGACCAGGAGCTTTATGTGGTTTTAGTTTTTTAATTGTAGTTGTTAATTCTTCAATGGATATTGGTTTTATTAGGTCTTTTTGTAGTTCCTCATCAATTTTCGGAAAGTTAAGTTTTTGTAGGAAGTCACAGTTATTTTCATATGTGGATAAGTTTTTTTGTTCTCCATAGACTTGTGAGTATATAATTTCAAATGTATTAATAATAGCCTCAGTTCTCGTAAAGGATTTATTTTTATAGCAAATTTCATGAATTTGGGAGGGTGTTTTAGACTGGTTAATAATTCTTGTTAGTGCTCGTGACAGAGTTTGTATATGGTTCGCATATTTTGCAAGTATTTTAGTTTCTTGAAATGATAATCTATTATTTTGGATTAAGAAAAGTTCTTTCTGACATTTCAATACTTCTGATTCAGTTTGTGTGTTATGATTTTTCATTAAATCCTGGTCTAATGATTTGATTTTACTCTCTAGTAGCTGTTCTTCTCTGTGTTGGATTTTTTTTATAATATGAAGCTTTTTGGATGAAGATACCTCTTATTTGGGCCTTAGTTGCCGCCCATTCAATATCCAGTGGGTGTTGCTGTTTTACTATCTTGACTAATGAGGTTTTAAGTATGTCCTGTATTTCCTGAACTATTTCCTTTTTATTTAAGAGGTTGGGGTTTAAGGACCAGTTATATCCCCTATATGGTGTGTTGGTTCTAGAATCCTTGAAAATGTTTAATGTAATTTTAGAATGGTCTGATAGGTAGCGGGCATGGATATCTACTGTGAGATCAAGATTGATTAGTGCTTCCGAGATTAGAAAGAAGTCTATTCTTGACCACATTTTATGACAGTTGGAGTAAAACGTAAAGTCATTTGAGGTATGAGTTTTGTTACCATATTTAAAGGGGTCAAATAACCTAAAGTCATATTTAAGTTCGCTTAATGTTAACACTGCTTAGTTATTACATGATCTTTGTGTGCTTGATTTATCCTGTTTAGGGTTTTGATAAGCATTCCAGCCCCCCCCTATGATTATGTAATGATTATTATATGTATTTAAGATAGGATATAATGAAGCGAAGAAGGAATGTTGATTGCAACAAGGTGCATATATATTGAGAAGTATAATGGGCTTATCATAAAGGGTAGTTGATAAGATCACATAGCACCATCTACCTTCTTTATCTGTTTTGGATTCTATCATTTTGTCTTGATATTGGTCCTTAATGATAATCGCAACTCTAGCACTATTGGTCTTGCCTTCAGAGGCTATTATTTCTCTTATCCGTTTTTTTCTTTTTTTATTTCTGACCATTGGTCAATGGTTAAGTGAGTTTCTTGGAGTAGTATAAAACACACCTTAGCCTGCAGAAATACATGCTCTGAAGCCCTTTAATATTCCATGATTCTATTTCCCATATTCATATAGCTTTATTTTGTATAGGTAATGTTGAAATATGAGTAGATATTTTGGATTATGTTGATTTCGTATCAAGGGTATGTTATGAAAGCATTCTATAATTCCTGTTCCTTCCAAGTGCCTACCCACTAATACCCTGGACCAGGAACTTAACAGGACCTGACAATAACTTGTATTTGTATTTTTTTGTATCCATGGTAAATATATGCCTTGTATATTAGCATATGAGCGGTAAAAGAAACATGATGGTCCTGAATAACCTAAAATTATTTGTACAAAGCCTATCACACTCATTCATTAGCAAACACTGCTTTGAGACCTACACCTCTTCTTGTTAGATTTATTTATAGGATGTCAAAGTTTTGAGCAATCATAAGCACCAGTACTGATTACTACTAAAGACAGTAGACATCCATTTACACAGCTTAACATAAATGCTATTTAAGAGAATGGTACCTATATCTTATTTTCTCAATTTCGTTTAATAACTATGTACATAAAATATGTAACTTCCTTATCTAGCCTTAGTTTGTGGGTGGTCCCTCCACCTCCTCTAGGTCTAACTCTTCCTTTGTGATTGTAACTTAAGTCCCTTGTAGGTATTGGTTGAGTTATTTGCTTCAAGTGAACCCCAACTTCTAGAACTACCCTTTTTACCATTTTTGCCCTGTGATTTTAAGTTCTTAGGTAGGTAGCGTTATATTAAAGGGGATTTGAGGCAATTTCTCTCTATTCAAGTAAATGTCATACAACATATGTTAGATTTGGAAAAAGCTTCCTGAATCCTGGAGAAAACAATGTAAATATTAACAGTTCTGGCTTATGTAAGTAAATAAACATAAACACCAATATTTAGGTATTCAGATGGTTATCAAATCTAGAAGCTACACGACTACTAGTTAGTAGTCCGTTATCTGATACAATAAACTATATTAACATCTTTTCCATCCAGCTTGTTGGGCCATATTGAATGAGTTAACAAAGGTGTAACCTATGCATGCTTCTTTACCAACTCAGGCTAATGCAACATTAAAGCTGTGAAGATATGTAAAGCAGAGTGTTTCTTAAAAATGATTATTAACTATGCACCAGGTAGAAGAGAAGCATGTTTATCCCAGTAATTGTGGAATGTCGAAAGGCTGGTGAGAAAATCAAGCTGCTGTATTCAGATTTCCCTCAAATATTTTTCTTGGAGGATCAAAGACAATTTTAGATGCAGGACTTGATAAGGAAGGAATAAAAAGTTTAACCCACAAAACTTGAGCCAGCAAGCAGAAGGGATCTTTGCTTCTCCCTCTTCTGACAGTAGCAAAGCCCATGCAAAGATTTTGCCAGAGAAGTCTTTTCTTTTACTCCAAAGAAAAATACTTGCGTGTCAGAATAATATGTGGGAGCTCACTAGAAGAACCAGACATACCATGGACTTGAACCGGTGACTGATGTTTGGAGATGGAGAGGATCAAGAAGAAAACTAGCAACATTGTGAAATTAGTGATATCAGAGAATCTTAGAGTAGTAAAGGTGTTACAGCAGTTAACATTGTAACCTCAGAGAAGGAAGTCTCTGGTTTGATTCTCAGCTTGAGTACCTTCTGTGCGAAGTTTGCATGTCCTCCCTGTGTTCGCGTGAGTTTTCTCCAGGTACTCTAGTTTACTCCCAGTATTTTAAAAAAACATGCAGTACATGAATTGGATACACTTAGATTGTCCATAGGTGTGAATGCACATGCACTTATGTGTGTGTGAGGTGTGGAAGTACAACAGTGGCAAGACTAGCCACCAGGAAGTGTGAACATCGACTCTAAATGATGGTCACTTTTAATGTGATATCCTGACCCCAGGAGCAAAAAATGGAATAAGGGGGTTTTGGATGGATGGATATGAAATGAATGATTAAATGGGAGACTGTAAAGCATCAGTCCTATTTAATATGGAAATGTGTAAAATATGGCATTACAAGAAGTGGGTGAAGAAAGACTGGAGTTTTGCTGGAGTTTTGCTGATTATGTTTAAATTGGTGGTTAAATTATAAAGCATATACCCCACTTTGTCATTAATGTTTAAAGGACATTGAGTGGACTGAAGTCGTAACTGTAAGTAAAACAGTTTTTGTTCTCTCTAATGTATAAAATGTCATACTCAGGAAAAAACAAAGAACCACCAACTAATAAAAACGAAAAGGTGAACCAGTTGTAGAGTTATCCAAAAGCCCTTGATCCCTTGATGGTACTGGTGATAAAACAGTCCAATGACTAACAAAAAAAAAACACCAGATTGAACCAAAATCCAAGACAAAAGTTTAATTAAGCGCTTTTCGTTTGCTCGATAAGCAAACTTCTTCAGACAAATCTCACACTGCCACAATGCACTATTTAAAGTACTGAAACATCACCAATTAAGTACAATCAATTAGTGTAAATTGGAAGCAGTAAATGCCAAAAGGTGCATGTAAATAAATTCAGATAAAAATGAATACGTTTAACATCCAAAAACATCCAAAAATAACAAGTTCCTGAAAGGAAACAGAGTAGTGAAATGAATAACATTAAAAATAAAAATTACGATAAAAAATGAACTGAAGAAATATGTGTAAAATAAGAAGCACGGAAAATACCCAAAACAAGATCTGTTAAAAGAATATATAAAAAATACATAAAAAGTAAAACATATAATTTAGAATGAAACTTAACTACACTTATTACAAATTTACAGAAATGTGAAGGCATTGCCTACCACTGTATAACCTACATGCATACAACCGGACCTCATATAAAAAATTATTATGGAAAAATTAATATAAGAATTTAATTAAAAGTTTAATTAAAAAGCCACAAGTTACCTAGTACATATACTAAAACCCCCGCTGTTGGCATTCCTTCCTAAAAAAAGGAAAGCACTAAAAAGGTAAGTATATAAATATATTCTATGAAAATCAATAAGGACGGGCCATTATACTTTTATAATGGGCCTATCTTTTTAGACTTAAAATGCTAAGTAAACTGGAGATGGAACAAGCTTCATTCAAACCTGGGGTGTGATACGCATCTAATCTAATCTGCCAGTGTAATTCGAGTTCCAGTTATTTAAGCTCAATTGGCCCACCCCTAATGTCCTGGCCAACCTGGTCTATCGCAATGAATGTTTTACTTTTTATGTATTTTTTATATATTCTTTTAACATATCTTGTTTTGGGTATTTTCCGTGCTTCTTATTTTACACATATTTCTTCAGTTCATTTTTTATTGTAATTTTTATTTTTAATGTTATTCATTTCACTACTCTGTTTCCTTTCAGGAACTTGTTATTTTTGGATGTTAAACGTATTCATTTTTATCTGAATTTATTTACATGCACCTTTTAGCATTTACTGCTTCCAATTTACACTAATTGATTGTACTTAATTGGTGATGTTTCAGTACTTTAAATAGTGCATTGTGGCAGTGTGAGATTTGTCTCAAGAAGTTTGCTTATCGAGCAAACGAAAAGCGCTTAATTAAACTTTTGTCTTGGATTTTGGTTCAATCTGGTGTTTTTTTGTTAGTCATTGGACTGTTTTATCACCAGTACCATCAAGGGATCAAGGGCTTTTGGATAACTCTACAACTGGTTCACCTTTTCGTTTTTATTAGTTTGTGGTTCTTTGTTTTTTCCTGAGTATGGCGTCTGAATCTGTCAGTGAACCAGTAAGTGAGTTTCCTAACGCCACACCGGAGCTACTTAGACCGGGTACGCCAGGTTTGAACATTCAACCTCAATAGTCTCCTGAGGTTCACAGTATAAGTACGAAGTCTTTGGATTTATTGCTTAGTAAAATTGAATCCATGTTAACCAGAATTGATTCGTTGGAAAGGGTACAGCGTGGAATGCCTGTTTGGAATTCTAAGTGGAATTCACTACCTAACTTTACTACTCTACCTGTTTGCTTGAATCCATCGTCTAACAATACTGTTTACATCGATGAGGATGTTGGTACACAGGTTACTCAGCATTTATCGGGGAGTGTTTTGGGCACTTTCCAAACTGACCGCTCTGTGGATAAAGTACCAGTGAGTTCTAGAGTCACAGCTGATGTTAACGCGACTTCAGCGGCAGGGACAGGGGATGCTAACATTGAAGGGCAGAGGAGAATTCCGGCTGTTGTCCCTGATGGTAGGCTGCAGCAGAACTGTTTGGACACTACGCTGAATTTACAGGTCTCTAAGTTACCAAGGCAGGTTAACTTGCAACAAACGCCTTTCGGGGATGCAACTGTTAACAACATCATAGCACCTTCATGTCGACAATTTGAGGGCAACAGCATTAATCTGCCCTCTATGGGAAATAATAAAGTGCAGCCTTTGGTGAGTAATAACTTTGTCAATTATCCTGATTTTTTGAACTGGGTCTCTGTTAACCTATCATTTAATTCTAATGTACCTGGTGCATGTTTTCAACGTAGCACCAGTGAGCCTGACATTATTAGCAACTTAAAAACACTGGATAGCATTTTGCTAAAAATTAAGAAATTACAACTGGATATTGCGTACTTTAACGAATGTTTGGCACGAAGGATAGTGCCCAAAGGTTTAAGACATTACCAGTACCCGACTGGCCTGGTTGCAAATTCCATTTTTCATCAAGAACTGGTCTCAATGTTCGATAGACATGGTTTCGAGTTGCTTAATGTGATGATTAAACATTGCACTCTTCAAATAGACGAACTTAATGTTGAAGCAACAGCATTGGACAATGTAATAAAATCGGACCTAGTTTTTGATAGGTATAGATTTGATTATGCCAGATTGTTTAGCAGTATTGATGATTACCTAGGTAAACTTAAAACTGTAAAGGTGAAAAAACTTGATAGGGATTCTAAGGCATACAGAGAAGGGGTAGCCTATCCTAGCCCCCCTTCAGGTCAGGTATGGAGGGCTAACCTTAGACCCTACACTAATACCTCGAACAACAGTGTATCAAATGCTGAAGTCGATGTTACATTTTCTAATAACCCAGTTGATAACACCCAGAATGATTTTCTACCAGATAGTGAAAATTTCCCACCAGTTGAACTGCGTAGGAGTG
Organism: Protopterus annectens; assembly: GCF_019279795.1. Taxonomy (NCBI): domain Eukaryota; kingdom Metazoa; phylum Chordata; order Ceratodontiformes; family Protopteridae; genus Protopterus; species Protopterus annectens. The sequence continues at coordinate 140,919,868 of NC_056740.1, forward strand.
AGAGGATTCAGAATAGAAATAACCTTAATATAAGTTATAGCAATAATACACAAGAAAATTTTTTAGGTGCAAGACCCAAACTTCAGTGCCAGTGGCAGAATCGCCCCAACCAGAGGAGAACCAACCGGTAACACCGGTAATTCCTCTAGCACAGGCTACTACTATGTGCACAGATGATGAGGTTGATGTGTCAGCGTCCTCCCCTTTAAATTCAACAGATAACGATTTAGATTTGGGTAACGTGCAGCAGGGCCCAGTCATTAGTATGAACACCCTAGGTGATCTTAAAGTGTATAATTTTTCTAAAACACCTATCACCATAGATGTGGCGGACCTAATGGCTAAGGGTCATACTTATGTACCCCAACAACATTTGGATTTTGTTAAAGCTATTATTGATGTGAAAACATTCACTAGGAAACTTAACTTCCAACTTATGATGGGAGGGGGAGCTTACACTGACGAGTCTAGCCAGTTACATGTCCCTAGTACTTTTAATCCACCACTTCACCCACTTTTAGCTACCTTTGAGCAAATTTGTGAGGTGGATATTAGGTGTTACAAAAACAGGACGAAGCAACGTGCTTTGCATATTAGCACTATTGAAATTAATTGTATACATGCCCTTCGTTCTAATAATTTACATATTTGTAAACCGGACAAAGGCGGGGGCGTAGTAATTTTTGATAAGGAGGATTACTTTGACCGAATGACATCGTTACTTGATACTCCTGCTTATGCATTAAGCTCTAAAAATGAGATCAATAGAGCATACAGGGCCATCAAGGATAACATTGAAGAGATGTTTCTGGAGGGCAGGATTAATCAAAACTTATTTAATTATATGTCAACTTCCTATCCTAGGTTTCCGTACTTTTTCGGTATACCAAAAATTCATAAGAATTTAATTGATCCACCCATGCGTCCTTTGATTGATGGCCATGGTTCACCCACTTACGCCTGTGCCAAAGTGGTTGACAATATATTACGGAAATACATCACACGGGAGGTGCAAATCTGTAAAGACTCGTGGACATTCCTATCTAAAATTATTGAGTTGCGGTATCAGGATCATCTTAACCTTGTCACTGTTGATGTAAAAGATCTATACACGTATATTCCCCATGACATAGCGGTTGAGTGGGTTTGTGATAGGTTGAAATCCAGAGAAGCCTGTGACTATGACATCTTGTTAGTAGGTGAACTTCTGGGCATGATACTATCTAAAAATTTTTTCATGTTTGGGGACAATCACTACTTACAAATCGTTGGAGTTGCCATGGGTTCACCCTGTGGTGCCAGTGTGGCAAACTTGGTTATGGCTCACTGGGAGCACCAATCCGTTTTTAACCATCCATCATACACGGAACACATAGCGTATTATACACGCTATTTGGACGATATTCATCCTTTTTAATGGGAATGAGGCTCAAGCAACTGAGTATGTAAACTACCTTAATCGTACCACTAATTTTTTGGTGTTCACTTCAACCTTTAGTGACACGAAGATACCGTACCTTGACATCCTGTTAGTTAAGGACTCAATGGCTGCTTGTTTTATAGCAAAGATCCACAGGAAGCCCACTTATTCTAACACTCTCTTGCACTTCACAAGTTGTCATCCGTTCACACAGAAACGTGCAGTTATTAAGGGACAACTTGTAAGAGCTGCTAGAATTATTAGTAGGGACGATGATTACACTGAGGAATGTTCAACTCTAAAAAGGATGTTTATGAGTCGAGGGTACCCCACTAAATTAGTTGAGGACCTAATAGGTGAAGTTTCACTGAAAAGGAGGTCCAGTTTTTATGTACCTTTACTGCAAGTTAGGAAAAATGTCGATCTAATAGTAACACCATTGTCTTCGGTCAATGTGGTCGGTGAAAATGAGGTTAGGTCACCTCTGTTAAACTTAACTAGGTTTATTACTACCTATGCTGTGGACAGTACCAACTTGTGGCATATTATTAAAAAGAAGTGGCACTTGTTTAGGGCAGACCCAGTGGTGTCTTCTAAATTAGGCTTAATGCCTAAAGTGACATATAGGATGGCTAATAATTTGAAATCTTGGTTCGAGTTGAAACCACCACCCACTAGGTCCCCGGGTATGTTCAAATGCCAATCTTGTAGCTATTGCAAATTTTTCATTGAATCTAATAGAGTCATAATTAATAAGCATGAATTTAAACTAAAATATAGGACTAATTGTAATTCCAGGATGCTTGTTTACTTAGCACAATGTCAAAATTGCATGGCTTTCTACGTAGGTAAAACCGAACGTAAGTTCAGGGAACATATTTATGAACACCAGTACGCTATAAGAAAACATAAGGAAGCCAATGCTCTTGCTAAGCACATCCTGGATTTTCCAACTCACCAGTTTAAATTCATTGCGATAGACCAGGTTGGCCAGGACATTAGGGGTGGGCCAATTGAGCTTAAATTACTGGAACTCGAATTACACTGGCAGATTAGATTAGAGGCGTATCACACCCCAGGTTTGAATGAAGCTTGTTCCATCTCCAGTTTACTTAGCATTTTAAGTCTAAAAAGATAGGCCCATTATAAAAGTATAATGGCCCGTCCTTATTGATTTTCATAGAATATATTTATATACTTACCTTTTTAGTACTTTCCTTTTTTTAGGAAGGAATGCCAACAGCGGGGGTTTTAGTTTATGTACTAGGTAACTTGTGGCTTTTTAATTAAACTTTTAATTAAATTCTTATTAATTTTTCCATAATAATTTTTTATATGAGGTCCGGTTGTATGCATGTAGGTTATACAGTGGTAGGCAATGCCTTCACATTTCTGTAAATTTGTAATAAGTATAGTTAAGTTTCATTCTAAATGATATGTTTTACTTTTTATGTATTTTTTATATATTCTTTTAACATATCTTGTTTTGGGTATTTTCCGTGCTTCTTATTTTACACATATTTCTTCAGTTCATTTTTTATTGTAATTTTTATTTTTAATGTTATTCATTTCACTACTCTGTTTCCTTTCAGGAACTTGTTATTTTTGGATGTTAAACGTATTCATTTTTATCTGAATTTATTTACATGCACCTTTTAGTCTTTACTGCTTCCAATTTACACTAATTGATTGTACTTAATTGGTGATGTTTCAGTACTTTAAATAGTGCATTGTGGCAGTGTGAGATTTGTCTGAAGAAGTTTGCTTATCGAGCAAACGAAAAGCGCTTAATTAAACTTTTGTCTTGGATTTTGGTTCAATCTGGTGTTTTTTTTTTGTTAGTCATTGGACTGTTTTATCACCAGTACCATCAAGGGATCAAGGGCTTCTGGATAACTCTACAACTGGTTCACCTTTTCGTATAAAATTTCATGATATAATTTGCATATTATGTTGTAAAGCAGTCCTGTGTCGCGTGCATTCAGGAGCATTTTAAAGGTGATGTGGGGGTGTGTCTTTTCATTGACTGCTGTATATGTTAAAGCAAAGTAATTTTACTAGTTGTATCCTATCCATGCTGTACAGTGTAACAAGATAAGAAAGGTAAAACAGATGCAACAGCAAGTAAATATGCTGTGCTCTTGTCATGCCATCAAAATCTGTTGATCCAGTTCATAACACTGCAATTTGTTTCTATTTGGACTGTTAAGCTTGGAGAAATACAACTGCAAAACTTAAAGAATTTCTCTATCTGTACTTGTTTCCTAAGTACATTTTTAGTTATTTCCTTAAATTCACTCTTTCGGTTTGTTTTAAACAGAATTGTTGGCCCACCAATTAGTTCATCCAGTGTTTCTCTTTTAGCCTGTACTATAAAGACTTAGTTGTATTTTAATTTTATTTGCTGCTGTTCAAACATCCATGGTTCCTGGTCTATTATAATGCATTGCATGGATTGCTGTGATTATGCTCAGATATTTGGAAAGACAAACCAGTTAAGTGCCAGAGTGGTATGTGACCCAACCTTAATTGTTAAGCTTGGGTCTAGTGCTGGATAGTAAAATCTGCCTATACTGACTAGTAAATAGCAGCAGAACAGAATATTTGTTTCTGCCTGCTGTCTGTACCCTTGGCATACTTAGAAAATTGCAAGAATCACAGGAAGTTTGCACCTGCATAATCTGAAAGATACCAAGTCTGAAATTGAAATGTATGTCATTTAGTGTCTTCAATTCTCAGTGGTTTGTTCAAAAACAACAGATTTTACGAGGGATGTACCAGAAATATGAAGCAGTAATCTGGATGTTCTGAGAAAATCTAGACAGTAGAAAGGCATGAAAGATGAGAGGAAATGTAATGAAGTCACTACACTGCCTTTTCTGACAGTGTCTGCAAGTGTTATATGGCCTTCAAAGCCGGCAAAGCACTTGGCAGTTTTTTCCATTATATTTAATAGTACATGGAGCAGATAAAGTTGTATGCACTACTCTATTGTGTGATCTTGACATGGAAGCAAAGCTTCACCTCTCAAGGTGAATTCTTGGCATTCATGTCTCAAACACAAAATAAGAATCTGGATCTTCACAATTTTCCTTTAAACCCTGTGTGTTATAGGAGACTATTTTAACCAGTCTTTTCTTCCTTTTAGTAAGCAACTATTTTTGTATTGCCATTATGATATTGCACTCTGATATACCTAAACTATGCAGTGCTAACAAAGCTTTGTGAAATAAGGTAAATATATTAGTAATACACCATATTTCCATTTGACTGCTGTCTTGTGCTCTGTCTATCCATCTGATAAACTCTTAATTCCCATTTCTCTGTAGAAACTACCTCTAATAGCTATGGTAATGCTTGCTTTGATTTGAACAATGTCTCAAGACTCCATTTTGGTAGATAAAGGTAGAGCACATTTTTATTTGTTCTCTTTCCCCCTTGAAACTTGTCTTCTGTTTTTTTATTATTTTCTTTTATTTTTTTCTTGTCTTTTTTCAAGTATGGACCTGGTCCATCAGCATAGCCTGAATGCTTCCCTGTTTTATATAAACTAAATCTTTAACTTTCCTGACTTCATCCAAGTTTCCAACCTCTCATCTCTTATGAGCATATTGATGTTAATTTGTTTCCTCATTTCTTGTTTTTGAGAACAAGGCAGATTAAGTTATCAAAATAGACTTCCCTTTCCACCCTTCTAAGTTATGCACCACACACCTTCCATCTTAACAAAAAATAATTGTTTTATTCCTTACTTCTTGAGCTCCTGCCATATTTAGTTGTGAAATTCTTGCTTGTTAATTCTTTTCCTTCTTCTTTCCTTACTGTGTCTGCCCATATAAAGGTTCATTTTTCTCCTTTATCACGTTCTTCAGCTCTTTATTTATATTTGTTTACCAGGGTAGAACACTAATCAAGATTGACCAATTTCAGGCAGCCCAGGTTGCATACAACACACAAGTTAATTCCAACAGCAGTCAGTGAAACATGAAGGCAATTACAGCAATGTACAAGAAGTTGCAGTGCATCATACCTAGAATATGGCAGAGACGGTTGCAAGTTAATAGGATATAACAGATGTTTAATGTGCAATGCTTGTGCATGTTACATAGTAATAGATGGTGTTAAGCAGATAATGTAGAGGAAATATTTTGTACATACTTACAGAAAAGCTGGTCATGTAGAATACAATGGTGAGTTGAAGGTTGCAGTGAGGTTGAAATAATGAGGGCTAGCATAGACGGGGTGTAATTGGTTCAGTTTGTTATGTAATAAAACATGTATTGAGGGATTTGTATGCATTAGTTTCTGTAGAAACTGTTCTGATTTGGAATTAGAAGTAAGAGTAATTGGAGGCATCTCTGATCTCTGGCGGGAGGGAGTGCCACAGATTTGGTACAAGGATAGAAAAGCTGTGTAGTTTATTTCTGGGTGTTTGAAGAGTTGGTCCTGCCCTGAATTGGTGCCTAAAGTTATATGTTAGGGTGCTTACGCTGAGTCTCAAGTCAAGTGACTTCTTCGAATCAGTCTCCAGAGCCATGGACAAGGGTAAGGTGGTCCACACAGCCTATCTGGACCTCGCCTAGGCCTTCAACACCATCCCCCACTCTGGAATCATAGATAAACTTACTAATCTGGGCATTAATGCCTACGTCACTTGATGGGTTGCCAACTGGCTAACTGACAGAACCCACACTGTAAAAGTAGCCGACTCCAAATCCAGCTCCAGACAAGTGATGAGTGGAGTACCTCAGGGTTCAGTCCTGGGACTGCTCTTGTTTGGCATCTACTTCTCTGAAGTACAGGCCAACACTAAGGGACTCTGGCTAACAAAGTTCGCAGATGACTGCAAACTTGGAGCCATTATTGAATCCCCAAATGATGTGGATATTCTACAAAAGGGCCTTACAGAAGCAGATGCTTGGTGCCAGAGCCATGGGCTCAAGCTCAATGCCAAGAAATGTATAGTTATCCCCTTTGGGAAAAAACATGTACCCGAGAATTACCCCATAGGTGGTAGTGCACTAAACACCGAAAGTGTGATAAGAGACTTAGGAACACAGGTGGACAGTGGTCTCACCTTCGATAACCACATCGCCACAGCAGTCCGAAATCCTTCTGTGTGGCACACCTCATCACTAAGGGCTTTTCATCCAGAAAAAAGGAGGTCATTGTCCCACTGTACTCATCCCTCATTAGACTCATTATAGAATACAGTTCCCCATTTGGTATGTACCTCTCAAGACATCTGCAGCAGCTGGAAAGGCTGCAGAAATACCTCACTAAAAGAATCAAAGGCCTAAAGCAGATGCCCTATGCTGACTGTCTAAAAAAACTTCACCTATACTCTGTTGCATATCGCCTACTCAGAGGCGATCTCTGCTTAGCATACAAGGCCTTTTGAATCTAGAGCTGTTGGACATGCTACACTTAAAGAAATCCCAATCCCTCAGAGAAGTACTCTCCAGGGATTTAAACCTTGTCATCACAGTGAACAAAACATGCTGGGGGGATAGGCTCCTAACCCAGAGACTCCGGAATAGATTTGCCCATACATGTCAAGCAGAACGCTTCTTTGTCCCTCTTCAAAAGGAATCTTGATTGGATGGGAGATAGGAAAATTCACCCCGGGGATCACGTCAGTCGCCCTGTTAGACAGGAGTCTAGGGAAGTAAATACTGTGGGAAGAAATAGCCAGGGAATTGTTATGGCTAGGCTTGCAGAGGCCCTAGGGCCGATAGCCTAGTACCAACCTATGAACCTATAAGTGGAGAAGGGTGTCTTGATGGAGCAGTTTGAAGAGCATAGAGGTGAGAAGGTAGTTTGCTCTGCCCTGTACTGGTAGCCATTAGGCTTTAGATAAGACTCTTGTGCTCATGTTGAGGGGAGTTGGCGGTGAAATGGCATATTTTGTCAAAGGTGGTGCGTGGTGGTGTGTGTTGCATGAAGTAGTGGCAAATAGTGATAAGCCATATTCAAGCTGGGAAGGGCAAAAGCCCTTTCCTATGCTGCATTGATGAGTGTAGACAGAGAGAGAAATTACATGAATGTTTGGCTCCAGAATAGGAATTAACTGAGATCAAGAGCTGAAATTTCCAGTGTGCTCTTGGAACAATTAGAAAGGCAGCAGAGGTTTCTATCCAAGAAGATCACAGCTGGAAGCACCATCCCTTTTATTCATTATATTACAGATGTTTATGGAGACCTTGTATGTAGGCTTCCACATCATTGGAAACCCAGCTGTTATTGATTTTTTTGCATCTCTGGAAGTGTAATACTCCCAGAAATGGACCTAAGTCTTCACCAGTAAACAGTCAAGGTGATGAGACAAACTTATCATACAGTCCCTCCCACACCACTGGAACAAGACTTCCTCTGCAGGTTAACTTGTACTATTCACTAGCATCCTTCAGACAGAACCTAAATGATTCTGTGAGTCCCTGCAGATTTATACCATTATTGATTGGCCTAGTTCTCTTGAGAAAGGTAGTGCATCCTGAACAGTGGGTACTGGCAAGGCATATGTGGTTCTAATATTAAACTGCCTTGAAATATGTATGAATATGTAAGTCTGTGAAGTTAAGGGGTGGATCAAGCCAAATGCCCAGGTACCTAAAGGGTGTGGTTATCTCTATGAATTGGTCTGTAGGTGTATGAAGGTTGGTGGGACATTTTGCTAGTCTTTTGTTTGTTCCAAAGATCATTGGATTTGTTTTTTGATTTGTATCTTTGAACAGGAGTCTTTTTTTTGTAAGCCAGTTGTTTATTACTAGGAGCTGTTTTGAGTTGTTTGGATGGCCTGTTGTGAAGGATCGAATTAGTAGATCACCATGCCATTAACGAATAGAATAAATTGTTGATGGGGTAAAGTCAAAAAGTAACTTTATTAAAATATGGGAAAAGTGAAGGTGTGAGAATGCCCATTTGACACCTGTTTGGGTGGAACCAGTCTGCGAGAAGGAACTATTTTGTTATTTGGAATGTTCTGTTAGTGAGGCAGTCGTGGAATCGTTAAGTTGTTTGGGGGCTGATGCCAGTGTCTATAAGGTGGGTTAGTAGAGTGGCGTGATCAACTGTGTCAAAGGCTTGCGCTCAGTCAATAAAGACAGCACCAGTTAGGGTTTCTTTATCCTTGCTGTTTAGGATGTCAGCAGTCAGGGTCCAGAACATGATCATAGTAATCCTGTCTGACCAAAATCCATGATGTTCTTCATTCCACATTGCTGCAGTCCTAACTATTGGGGTAGTCCGCTGTCCAGTCGGCCCGAATACCAAAGTATATGGCTGACGTCGGTCAGGGCGCATTAGACTGACGTCAGTACGTCAGGGTACTAATGCGCATGACCGACGTCATATCCTCAGTCTTTTTTGCCGCATGGTCCGATGCAGAAGCAATTTTGCGAGTGCAGGTTGGCGTTCTGAAAGTTTCTGAAGCCAGAGTTTCAGACCGAATCAAAGTTGGCTAAGTACCCGTTAGAATATTTTGGTTTTTTCTTGCCTCAGTATTTAACCGGATGTCAGAAAAAGTGAATAACTGTATTTCTTGTGGGAAATAGATACCTCATAGGGATTACCATACTTTGGGTATACCTTGTTTAGGGCCTGAGCACGACGTTGTTGGATGCCGCTCTTGTGCTAGATTTAACAAACGCACTATTAAGAGAAGGTTAGACTGTGCCAGGTTAGTGTTTGGGAAGCGTTGTAATTATAAAATGCCGCCGGATGCTCCGCCGCTTCGCTAAAACGCAAGGACAAACAGCAAAGCCTAGAGTGGAAGAACCGACAGTTCCTGACGCCGGTTCTTTAGAGGGCTCAGTGGAGCCGGAGGTTTTGCCAGGTGTTTCTTTGGAGTCTCAGGGAGAGACTTTACTGTTACAGGATGTTTCCTCTCAGGAAGTAGGCCAGGCTGAGGGGCCTCTCAGGTGGCTGTTCTTCCCTCACTTCCTAAGGTGGTTAGGGCCTCCCTTCTGTTTCCAAGGCTTCTTTAAGGGCAGGCCAAGTTTTGCTTCAGTGGGGGTTTCTCCTAGTGCTTCAGGGTCTTTGCCTAAGAAACATATGCTTAAAATGGCAGAAGATTTGATTACTATGATAAGGGGTTCTATGCCCCCTCCTGATAAGAGGCCTAGGGTGGAACCTGAGCTTGAGAGTTTTGAGCAATGCTCGGAGGCTTCTGAGTCTTCGGCTGAAGACTTGCAGGAGTTCCCTACTTATTCTGATTCTGATGTGGATGATTCTACTCCTTCAGCTTCTCCTCCTGAGGATTTTTCATTTTCAGAGACTTTGCATTCCATGAGGGAGCATTTTAAATGGGAAGGCCAAGATTTCTCTGATTCCAGGAAAAGGCTTAGGGAGTTCTTGTTTTACCCTAGCATAGGCCTTTAGCTATACCTCCTGTTTTGAATGTGGTGGAAGATGTTTTGCAGAGGCTTCCCTAAATCCTGATTCTTTGCCTCCTGCCCCAGTTAAACCGGATAGGTATTATAGGGTGCCTGAAGCTCATAAGTATCTTTTAAGAGTCCTAGGGCAGACCCGAAACTGTCTCTCAGGGGCCTAAAGGTGTAAAGGCCTCAGTTGTTAAAAATCCTGTCCCTCCTGATAAAGAGGCAAGGGCTTTGGATAGATGGGGAAAGAAAGTGTATACTTCTTCCACTTTAGCCATGAGGGCGTTGAATTGTCAGTTTCACATGTTAAAATATCAGAATTATCTTCTTTCACAGTTGAAATCTAAGGTGGATGCTCTGGCGGAAGGTATTGACTGTAAAGAGTTGCAGGATTTAGTTCATGTGTCTGAACAGGTGGGTAAACATTCCTTGCAATGTGGTTTTGATGCTGTGCAGGCCTCCTCCAGGGTGGCTGCCACTGGTTCTGTTCTTCGAGGCACGCCTGGTTGAGAGATCAGAACTTAGCTGAGCATGTTAAGACAAGGATTTTGGATGCTCCTTTGCAGTCTGATGTGTTGTTTGGTTCGCCTGTGGAAGCAGTTTTGAAGAAAATGGAGGACAAGGCTAAATCTATGCAAACTGTTAAAGATTTTTACAGGTGCAGCCTCCGAAGTTTAGTAGAAATTGGCCTGCTAAGGGTTGGACTTTTCCTGCTTATGATTCCCAGTCTAGGGGTAAGTCTAGACGTGGTAGGGGCAGAGCTCAGGGTTCTTTAGGCCTAGGACAGGAGTTCCCTGCTCAGACTTCTGGGAGGGCAGGGGTCAGTCCTTTCGTAAGCAGACCCAATGACCTGCCTTTTCAGTTGCCAGTTCATTCTCGCCTGGCAGCACCGCTGGGAGGAAGGCTGTCTCTTTTCAAAGAAAATTGGGATTTAATTACCCAAGACAGATGGGTTCTGGATATCATTCACCACGGTTACAGGTTTTATTTCCATACCTTGCCTCCTTTCAAAGGCATGCCAGACATTCCTCCTCTACAAAGACAAGAGGCTCACAAGCAAATTTCTCTGTTACTCCAAATAGGGGCCATTCAGCCGGTTCCTGTGCCAGAAAGGCCTAGGATTTTATTCTCGCCTGTTCCTAGTACCAAAAAGGGGAACACGTGGAGACCAATTTTGGATTTATCTATCCTCAACACTTATCTGGACATTCCCAAGTTCAAGATGTTGACGTTACAACAGCTTTTACCTCTGCTGGGCAAAGATCACTGGATGGTAACTTTAGATCTCAAGGAGGCTTACCTTCATGTGCCTATAAGACTAAGTTGCAGAAAGTATCTGCGTTTTCGAGCTGGAAATTCTCATTATCAGTTCTCTGCATTGCCCTTTGGCTTATCTACTGCCCAGAGTATTCACAAAGGTTCTGGCTCCAGTGATAGCTTACTTCAGGCTAAAAGGAATTCAAATCTATCCTTACTTGGACGATTGCCTGATTCTGGCTCAAGAAAAGGAAGACCTTCTACAGCATTTGGAATATGTCATAGCAGTGCTAAGATGCCTAGGGTATTCTGTGAACGAAATAAAGTCCAGTCTAGTACCCTCTCAAGACATGTGCTTTCTGGGTGTGAGACTGAATACAGCAGCCCAGATGGCCTTTTAACCCCGGACAAACAAAAGAATCTATCCAGTTACTTCCATCAACTATCTCTTCAGTCCGGGCTGACTGCAAGGACAGTCCTTCAAGCCTTAGGGTTCATGGCATCTTGTATTCTGGTGCTTCCCAATGCCAAACTGCATATGAGGAAGCTACAATGGTATCTCAAAAATGTATGGACACAGCACTGCCAGGATTTGGACACTGTCATTCAAATAATACCTTGCATTCAAAAGGAATTTTTGTGGTGGGCTCAGGAATGTCACCTAAACAAGGGACTCTCTGTGACCCCGGCCAGAGGCGAGTCAGATTCTAACGACAGATGCCTCAGACATTGCTTGGGGAGCTCATCTAAATGGAAAGTGGATACAAGACAAGTGGCCTGCCAGACTACAGCATCTACATATCAACATGAAGGAGATGTTAGCAGTCCAATTTGCATTAATGGCTTTCAAGGAGTTACTTCTTCCAGGGCAGGTGTTGATTCTAACAGACAACACAACTGTCATGTGGTACATCAACAAACAAGGGGGAACACATTCTTACCCATTGTGCAGGCAAGCAATGATTTTATGGGAGACTGCGCTCAGCTTGCAATTAACTCTTCAGGCAAGGTTTCTGCCGGGAGCACAGAACTCCTTAGCAGATGCGTTAAGCAGACAAATCATGGATCCCCACGAGTGGAAACTGGATCTTCATGTATTTCAAAAGTTGACAGTGTCCTGGGGAACTCCAGACATAGATCTGTTCGCTTCTCCACTAACCCACCAGCTGCCAAAGTTCTGCACAAAGAGGTTTCATCACACAGCTTGGAAAGTGGATGCTCTTTCTTTCAGTTGGAAAAATCTTCATGTGTATGCGTTTCCACCTCTGCCTCTTCTTCCAAAGGTGCTTCTAAAGGTCAGACAAGACAAGCCAAGGATGATTTTAATAGCTCCAGATTGGCCTCGGCAGCACTGGTACCCATTACTGAGGAGTCTGGTAAAGAAGCCTCCATGGCCTTTACCCTTGATTCCACATCTGTTGTCTCAGAAGGAAGGTCATCTGCTCAATGTCAAGCTTCACTCTCTTCATCTAACAGCCTGGCATATTCTGTTTTGAAAGACAGCAGGTCTCAACTTCCTCAACAAGTTTTAAATGTGATTATGGAAGCCAGAAGACCTAGTACAAGGAAAGTGTACGCAGAAAAATGGAAGAGATTTTTATTTTGGACTGCAGCAAAGAATTTGGAGATTTCGGAGCCTAATTTGAGTGTGGCTCTTCAATATCTTACTGAGTTATTGGACAAAGGTTTGTCTTTCTCTTCCATTAAGATTCATGCTGCAGCAATTTCAGCTCACTATGATTGTGACCCACCATTGTTTTCACATCCTTTGTTCAAGCAATTTCTTAGAGGGGCAAAGAATATAAGACCCGCACGTAGAGCTCCTACTCCTGCTTGGGATCTCAATTTTGTGTTGGAGAAACTTACTCTACAACCTTTTGAGCCTGCAGCTACTGCTGAACTGAAATACTTGTCATGGAAGACTGCTTTGTTGTTGGCCATTACTTCTGCACTAAGGGTTTCTGAGTTACAGGCCCTTATGGCGGTTGAGCCTTTTTGATTTTCATAAGGATAGGGTATCATTACGCACTAATCCTTCCTTTATGCCTAAAGTGGTTTCTAGTGTGGCTTTAAACCAAACTATTCATTTGCCTACGTTTTATGCAGATCCCCAAAATAAAGGGGAAAAGATTTTGCACACTTTAGATGTACACAGGCAATTCGCTACTATTTGAGCAGGACTAAGGATTTTAGGCAGTCTCAGCAGTTGTTTGTTTCTTTTGCTTTGAGTTCTCAGGGCAAGCCTGTGTCAAAACAAACTATTTCTAGGTGGATTGGGTTTTGCATTGCATTTTGTTATTCCCATCATGGCAAGGAGATTCCAGCTGGGATTAGGCCTCATTCCACTAGGGCTACTGCCACTTCAACAGCTTTTCTAAGGGGGGTGGCAACTAAGGATATTTTGGAGGCAGCTACTTGGAGTTCAGTGCATACTTTCTCTAAGCATTACCACCTTCCTCTCTACTCTAAGTCTAGGGCTGGTTTTGCCACAGCTATTTTGCAAGGCATGTTATCAGCTCCTGCTTCCTTATGATTTGCCAGCCTCCCTTACCTCTGCTTTGGGATTCTACCCAATAGTTAGGACTGCAGCAATGTGGAATGAAGAACATAGTACAGTTTTGTACCTACCATAAATGTAGATGTTCGAGGATCCACATTGCTGCAGTCCAATTACCCTCCTCCTTCCCTCTGTGTTTAGGGGTGGTTGTGTAGGTGAGGTTATATTCTGCTAATTTTGTATATTTTGTATATATATATATATATTTTGGTGCAGATATGTTGGGAGTTTTTGGTTTTTGGCCTTATCTTTTCAGGGTCTTCTGACATCTGGGGCAAGAAAAGACTGAGGATATGACGTCGGTCATGCGCATTAGTACCCTGACGTACTGACGCCAGTCTAATGCGCCCTGACCGACGTCAGCCATATACTTTGGTATTCGGGCCGACTGGACAGCGGACTACCCCAATAGTTAGGACTGCAGCAATGTGGATCCTCGAACATCTACATTTATGGTAGGTACAAAACTGTACTTTTTGTTTGAGAGCAAATAATGTTTTTGCAGGCAGGTAGCAAGTTGGTTGCAGATGCATTTTTGCCTAGTGTGTGGAGTATAGAGTTAGACATGTAGAGCTAGACATGAAGTGGCTGGTTTGGGTTTGTTTTGTCACCATTGAGACAGATCTAACAAGTACAGATTTCCAGATTATAGGAATGATGTTTGCCTCTTCCTCCCCTTGCTGGTTCCTAAGTGGGTCACTAGATGAAGGTATAATGTCAAATGACAAAAGGCTGGAAAAATAAAAGAAGCTCAAAGTAGCCATTCAAATGAGTTGGCAAAACTGTCCTTCTGTGTGGCACATCTCTTAAGGGTTTTACATCCAGGAAGAAAGAGGTCATTGTCTCCCTCTACTCTTCCTTCATTAGGCCAGTCATCAAGTACATTGTCCCATTTGGCATGTACCTCACTAGACACCTGCAACAACTGGAGAGGCCACAAAAGTACCTCACAAAGAGGATCTTAGGCCTTAAACACTTGTCCTATATGGACACTCAAAAAACTCCCAACGATTCTCTTTCTCATATCGCCTACTTAGAGGTGATCTCTGTTTCACTTACAAAGCCATGTTTGACCCAGCCCTGTTAGAAATGCTACATCTAAAGAAATCCCAATTCCTCCACACCACGCACTCCAGAGACCTCAACCTCATTACCGGAATCAACAGAATGTGCTGGAGGGACATGTTCATAACCCAGAGACTGGCCATGCTATGGAGTAGACTTCCCATACATGTCAAACAGAGCACCTCACTGGCCCTCTTCAAGAGAAATCTTGATGATTGGATGGGAAATAGAAAATTCACCATGGGGATCACTCCAGTGGTTCTGCTCAACAGAGGCACTGGAAACTAAGGTCGGGTGACACGATGCCAGGGTAATCCTATGGACTAGGCTTGTAAAAGCTCCAGAGGCATTAGCCTAGTACACACCTATGAACAACAAGATTTATTAACTGAAATGGCATCCAACTATCAGATAGCAGCCAGAACCTATATTAATAAAGATGTAATCAAGAAATACAGGTTTCTGATAAAATTGTTGCCCATCTTAGACCTCTGAAAGCTAAACAGCTTCCTCAACATCCCCAAATTCAAAATGCTTGTGTTA
This sequence comes from Protopterus annectens, assembly GCF_019279795.1. Lineage (NCBI taxonomy): Eukaryota > Metazoa > Chordata > Ceratodontiformes > Protopteridae > Protopterus > Protopterus annectens. The sequence goes on from NC_056740.1 coordinate 140,935,088, forward strand.
CAAAAACGACTGCGCATGATCTTCAAAGATGCCCTCATGGTCGCACTAGAGCCATGTATGTCCCCATAGCAAACAGTCGCAAAAAGTACTTAAGATTTGTAGCAACGGGTTTTCACTTCAATTTTTGTGCTTTTAACCATTTGGGCTATCTACTGCTACCAGAGTTTTCACAAAATGTCTAACTCCTCTGATAGCATATTGCAGAACTCCAGTGGTTCCATATTTACCCTACTTAGATGACCCTCATTCAGAGAAGATCCACATCAGAGACCCTACACACCTTGCAGATCACAGTAGACTGCTTTCAGAAGGCAAGACTTACCGTAAATCTTCAAAAATCTTAAACGCTTCATCTCCTTCTGTGCCTGAAAATGAACTCCAGTGGTGGAAGAACACCATACCAAGGAACCCAAGGGTGTATTTGTCTTTACCTGTAGCAAACAAGACTATCACAACAGACAGTTCAGATGTAGGTTGGGAGTCAACTTGGGTTCCCTGAAAGTTCAGGGTATTTGGTCTCCTCAGCAGAAAAAATTGCATGTAAATCAAAAGGAGCTTCTAGCAGTCTACTTGGTCATCAAAGCCTTTCAACAGAATTTAAGCCAATGGACTCTGCAAATTTGGACAGACAACACTACAGTGATGTGGTATATAAATAAGGAGGATCTCTATGCTCTCCTCTGTGCAGCCTTTCCAGGAAAATTTGGATGCTGGCTCAAGAAATAGGGCTAACTGTCATACCTTCTTACATTCTGGGTCAGAACAGTACTTTGGTAGACTTTCTAAGCAGGGGCCTTCTAGACTCCAACAAATGGATGCTGAAGAGAGAGGTCTTCCTGGACTTGTCCATTGTGGAGGATCTCTTCAATAGACCTATTTGCCTCTCTCCACAACACAGTACAGAAGTTCTGCTCTAGACCTAAACAGGGACGAGCTTAATAGAAACATTCTCCTTCATGTGGGCAAACTGGTTCCTTTATGGTTTCCCAAATGTGCTTATAATTCCCAGGGTACTGACAAAAATTCAAGTGGACAGAATCTGTATGATCTTAGTTGGTTCCCTTCTGGCTGAGACAACAGTGGTTCTCTCTCCTCTTGACACTTGGTGAGGGAAGATTCCACACACTGTCATGGGAATTAGATGTTCTCAGCCAAGGTGTCTGTCTTCCACTCTTCACCTAGCCACTCTTAGGTTAACAGCCTGGAGGATTGGGTTTTAATACAAAGGAATGCAATCCTATCCCAAAGACCTGCTTTCCATTCTAAGGGAAGCAAGGAAGCCCAATACCAGGAAATCATACCTGTCCAAATAGACATTTACCACCTGGTTGGTGTCACAACAGTAATACTAACCCTTCTCAGGCAAACATCGACTCAGTGTTGCAGTACTTGTCAGGTCTCTTTAGACTGGGACTTTCCTGTTCTTCATTACGGTATATACTTCTGCAATATCAAAGAAAACCAATGGCAAACGGCACTTCTCAGAAATACTAAAACAAACTAAAGCACTAGCGAGAAACTGTACCACAGCAAATCCATTATTCACTCCGACTTCGGTGTAAAAGGACAAATAAAACATGATATAACACCATAATGCTAAGCGCTGTTAACTTCTTCGGAGGTAAAAACAAAAATAAACTGTCCTAACAATTGATTTAAATAGTTATTTTAAATTAATCACATGACATGACTAAAACCAATATTGTTTCTTAAAGTAGTATCCCTAACATAAAAATCTGTTTCCCTTTATACTAATTGATATATTAACTGGAAATTATAAACAAGTACACACAAGCTTGTATATATTATTGTTTTAAAAGACACTTAATATTAATGTTTTCATTCAAACCAGGCAACTTGTCTGCCTGCAAATAAATCTGCCAGTTCATTTTTTTAACTTCAAGAATGTTACTGATGTCACCACTAAATGGACTATATATTACAAAATGAATTACAAAAAATACAAAGTTTTTCTAATAGCATCCAGTGAAATAGGAAGAGGAAATGTCTTCATTAAATATGTATGATTAGACTTCTTAGTTTGATTTTCTAGACTTGATGACAAAACAGGGGAAAACATAGTACTTCTCAGGTTCGTTAACTTCTGATATCATTCAAAAGGGTGTCATGATAACCTCTATCCACAAATAACTGTTTAAGAAAAATAAATAACTTCTTGATGAAAGTTTAAGTCACTAGTTACTAAATGACTATGTCGAATAAAATGTCCCCTAATAACATTATTCTTAAATTTGGGGTGTTGACTAACAGAATGTAAATAGTTTGTAAAAGTTGATTTTACTGTAGATGTTACTATGAAATTTGTTTTCAGCATCTAAAAAATGAACTTTGTTGTCTGTACTATCTTTAACAAAAATAAAATTAGCCTCACAGTAAGACGTTGTCCTGTTCGATTCTCAGCTAGAACGTCTTCTGTGTGGAGACATGCGTGAATGGGCGTACCTTTGTTGAAGGTTGTGCATCAGGGCTGGCAACTCTGCACGTAAAAATCTACTGCCAGTCATTAGCGGACCGGAGTTCTGCTGTGGCGACCCCTAACCGGGAAAAGCCGAAAGACACAACAACAAGTACTAGAATTTAAATCCTTAATCTATCAAGTTCAAGCGTCTCTGCTTGCCTGTATAAAAATAAATCATCAAGAAATCTCTTGTAAAATGTTATTTCATTAAAAAAGCAGGTGCACTTAAAAATTCGTACTCCAAACAGCTCATAAGTGTTATCAAAAAAGGGTGCCATTCTAGCAACCATTGTTACTCCCCATTTTTGCTTAAAATATTTGTTAAAGACAAAAAAATTGTCCAAAACTAGTTCAGTGAGATTACAAATTGTATTAATAAATCCATTATCATATTTAGAAAACTTGCACAAATATTTTCTAACAGATTCTATACCAACTTCTTGTAATATAGAGGTGCAGAAAGATGCTACATCCAGTGTGAAAATTAACTTTTCACAACCTGTAAATTTGTATTGACGCAGCAAATCCAGTAGTGCCTTAAATAAAATTTAGAATTCTGGATCAAAGGGTTAAAAATGTTGTTGTTGTCTTTCGGCTTTTCCCAGTTAGGGGTCGCCACAGAGGAACTCTGGTCCGCTAATGATTGGCAGTAGATTTTCATGGTGCCAAGTTGCCATTCCTGACGCACAACCTTCAACGAAGGTATGCCCATTCACGCATGTCTCCACACAGAAGACACTCGACCCGCAGGGAGGACATGCAGACTCCACACAGAAGGCACTCCTCACACACTAGCTGAGAATCGAATGGCAGAACTTCTTGCTCTGAGGCAACAACGCTACCGCTGCACCACCGCGGAATTAGAATCCAAAAATACAGAAATGGTTTCCGTTTTATTGTGATCAGCTGCTATGATCAATCTAACTGAAGGGAAACTTAACCTTATTACTGTTTTTGTGAATTTTAGGGATTCAAAAAAACTCTAGCCATTTTGGAAACTCCACTTTTAAATATTCAAAAGCATGCTTATATATTTGGCCTTGATGTAGTAAATTAAGTAAAACTTTATCCAACTTGCAAAAATGACAATAACATTAATAGATGTCTGTTTGTAATAATCAACATTAGCAAGCAAATCTAAAAAATAGAATTGTAATCATTAACGTTCATAAGGCATAAGAATAATACTGTTCACTTTATCTGCCTTCATTATTCTAAGGCCTTTACTGTTCCTGAGCTCAAACATAGCTTCTCTCTCAGATGCTGTCATATTGTAAATGTTTTTAGAAACTTGAGCATTCATTATATTCTGAATATCTCGCGCACATGTCTCAGAAAACATGTATTCTTTCTTTATTAGGCCCATCATTGAATACAGTGCCCTTTGGTATGTACAAATGCAAGCATGGCACTCAACTGGAAAGGCCCCCATTCTTCCTTACAAAATTTCTACTAGTGAAAACTATCCTGGTATAGCTACTTGTCATGAAGAAGTGTGAAAATATAAAACAAAACATTTCTTATTTTATTCTCTTTTTTTCCTCAATTTTTTCCTCTTTCTTTTCAGGAGTTGTAAATATTGAAACTTTGCAATGCTGTTGCATACTTTTCTGTTTACAGTACTTTTAAGCTGTAGTTATTAGAATACTGACACACTTATTAATGTGAACTATTAGTTCTACTAGGTACAGGGATAAGCCATAAAATGGTCGAGCAGGTTAGCACTGTACCCCAGATATCAAATTGCCAGGAATAGCCCACTGAGAGGAGGCACTGGAAGAGCTAGGACATGCTACAGAGCTCATATCTGTCCACTTGCTTGGGGATGCCTAATATATCTGTCCACTTGCTTGGGGATGCCTAAGAGTCTCATAGAATAAGGAATGTTGCTGGGTCTGTTTGCTTTTATCATGAATCCACCAGAAGAAATGATTAAGAAGGTGGATTGCTGCACAGTTTCACAGAGAATGGATATGGTTCTCTACTGTAAACCCTTGGGTACATATTAGCTATTTGTCTGTGCTTTAAATTGGACAGGGTTGTGCTTTGTTGTATCTTGCTACTCAGCATGGCAAGAAAGATGCTAAGTATTTGACACTGAGCAGATTTGGATGATCTGTATTTTATCTTTTCTTGTGTCTGATGTTCAGCCCCCCCTGCAAAGTCAGGAAAGGTAGCATCATATTGTGGTAAGGGATAGGATTTTTTTTCTTTTGTAGTGAAAGTGCCCTTGAAAGGGATAGGAATTGTCCTACTCCTGAGCAGATGAAGCACGCATTGATGCGAGATGCATGTCGTGCCATGCTGCCATGAGTATACGCACCCATTTGTACAATGATGTTCTCAGCCTTTGTAACCTTACAAGTAACTGGGTCACACTGTGTTTCTCTAGATGCCCCCACCCCCAGCTGAGGCAAAAAACCTGCATCCTTCCCCAATAAAGAACTGGCATCAACCAGTTGATACCACGTCTACACAGCCAGCTGCCCAGCAGCTGAGTTTCTCAACATTCTCATGTCATTGCCAGATGTACCGTGTGAGTAAGTCAGCAACAGACTTTTGAATATGGCTAAGAATAAGTAAAGTGTTTTTATGTCTCTCTCTCTCTCTCTCTCTCAAATAGTTCCACTATGAATTGATGAGTTATGTTTGATGATGCAACTGGTTGTCTGGATGTAAATCACAAAAGCTTTTATCCTCAGCGGCATGTCCCTGTCTGTTCATCATGTGGAGGTTAATGCCCACATAATGGTTATTAAATTAGGGAGAAAAGGGAAAACTGCCAAAAAGTATAATCTGTGCTGATGCTATGTTAAAAACAGTATTGACATCGATTACCATGAGAAACTATGATCGATGGGCTGCATCCCTCTCCACTCAATCAGTAGTAGGGAAGTTCTATAAAAAAATTACTGCTTTAAAAAAACACAAGGACTTTTTTAAAGCAGAAGTACAGTATCTTGCCTAAGGTGACATATAATTGTCATTTTACCATTGTTTTGCTAAAATGATGTAGACAAAATTGTACCTTTCCATGATGCTTGGATTTTTTGTTGTCTGATGCTCATGTGAAGAAAAAATGTTCTTTATACAGATGACATGGTTGTGTACGTGTTGGGGTGTGTGTATATATATATATATATATATATATATATATATATATATATATATATATATATATATATATATATATATATATATACATACATACATATACACACACACACACGCAATATGTGTATATATATATATATATATATGTGTATATACATATATATATATATATATGTATATATGTGTTCATCGTGTTTCACTGTTGCAGTCATTACACTTGAGTTATCCTGCTGGCAGGCTACCCACAGTCTGCCAGAATTCCAAAGTCTAGGTCCAGCGTCAGTTGCTGTCACCTCTTCCCTGACGTCAGTGCGCCAGGGGTATAAAAAATGCAGCCGACGCCATTTTCTTCAGTCTTTCTTGCCACGCGGTGCCGAAGCAAAAGCAGTTCGCAAGTGCCGGTCGGCTGACTCCTGAGATTTTCAAATACGAATTTCAGAACCGAAGTCTTCATTAAAGCTAAGTACCCTGTTGGGGAAACTTTTTTCTTGCTCCAGACCGATGTCAGAAAAAGTTAACAATTGTATTTCTTGTGGGAAGCAAATACTTCATAAGGATTTTCACTCTTACTGTATTCCTTGCCTAGGCCCTGATTATAACGTTGCTAGCTGTCGGTTTTGTGCTAGATTTAACCAACGCACTATCGAGCATCTGTTCGATTTTGCCTTCCATTACTTTGGCCGAAGATTTAACTAGATAATGTCGTCGGATCATCCGACAACCGGAGTTTACAAAAAACACAAGGAAAAAGATAGGCATCCGAGGTCCAAAACCGACAACGAAGCCTCTGCTAGGCCAGTCGCCAGTTCGCCGGTTCTCAGTGAGGCGCTTTCGCAGCCCCTGGCACCCGCGACCTCAGAGCCAGAGGCCGCTTCCGACTCCCACGTGGAGCTGACTGGGCCTCTGGATACTTAAGGTATTGGGCACACGGAAATCATACCCTCAGATGGGTCCGGAGTCACTGAGCAGGCATCGGCTTCTGTGGGTGTCTTCAGACCTACACAACTTTATATTAAGCCATCTTCAGCTTCAAAGACAAAGACTAAAGCAGCACTAAAGACAAAGAAACAAGTACAGCATTCTCCTACTCAGACTTCCATGCCTAAAAAACAGATGCTTAAAATGGCCGAAGACCTAATTACTTTGATCAGGGGCTCTCATCCCCCTCCTGATAAGAGGCCTAGGCAACAGACAAAGTATGATTCTTCTGATCAGGTTTCTATTTCCTCTGATTCCTCTTCTGAACAAGATTACTCCATGCTTCCCTATGAGGTTTCTGATGCTGAAGAATCCATTCCTTCAGCCTCTCCTCCTGTGGATTATTCTTTTTGGGAAACCCTTCATACCACGAGGGAACATTTCCATTGGGAGAGCCAAGATTACTCTGAATCTAAGAAAAGGCTCAGAGACTTTCTACTACTTCCTCAGCACAGACCCCTAGCTATTCCACCTGTTCTAGACATTGTAGATGATGCATTTTCAGAGTCCGGCCTATCCCCAGACTCTCTTTACCCCCTGCACCTGCTAAGTCAGACAGATACTACAGGGTCCCGGATTCTCATAAATTCCTGTATAAAACCCTGCTGCTGACCCAGAAACTATATCTCAGTGGTCCCAAGGGGGTTAAAGCTTCCACTACAAAAAACTCTGTTCCCTCTGACAGGGATTCCAGGTCTCTAGACAGATGGGGGGCGGGGAGTCTACACTTCTGCAACCCTGGCCATAAGAGCTTTAAATTGTCAGTTTCATATGCTTAAATATCAGCAATATTTAATGTCACTGCTTAAACAGAAAATGTTGACAAATACTGAATGTTCAGAGAACAAGGAATTGCAGGATTTATTGCATGCAGGTGAACAAGTGGGAAAGCATACTTTGCAGTGTGGTTATGATTCTCTGGATGCCTCTTGCAGGGCCGCTGTTACAGGTTCTGTTATAAGAAGGCATGCTTGGTTAAATGAACAAAATCTGCCTGATCATGTTAAAGCAAAATTATTAGATGCACCATTACAGCATGATACTTTGTTTGGTACAAAAGCAGAAGAAGTGTTGAAAAAAATGGAGGATAAAGCAAAATCCATGCAGACAGTCAAAGATTTCTTACAGGTACAGCCACCCAGGTTTAGCAGAAACTGGCCTTCTAAAAATTGGTCCTTTCCAGCGTCAGACAGACCACAAAGAGGCAGATACAGGCGCCCAAGAGGCAGATCTCAGCCCCAAGGCTCCTACAGGCCTAAACAATGGAGTGCTCCTACCTCCAAAAGCAGAGAAGACAAATCACAACCTTTCAGGAAACAGTCCCAATGACTTTCTTCTACCAGATCCAAGCACCTTTCTTTTGGCAGCCCCCTTAGGGGGAAAAAATAGCACTTTTTTCTTCAAATTGGCAAAGGATTACCCAAGACAAATGGGTCCTGAATATAGTGTCCCAAGGCTACAAGTTCCATTTTCACATTCTACCAAGGTCAAGAGGCATGCCAGATCTGCCACACAATCAATAGGCAGAGGCACAAAAACAAATTACAGCCCTCATGGATATGAGGGCCATTCAGCATGTACCACAACAAGAGCAGGGGCAAGGATTTTACTCCAGACTTTTCCTAGTACCCAGAAAGGACAAAACCTGGAGACCAATACTGGACCTGTTTTTACTAAACACGTTTCTGGAAGTTCCAAAATTCAAGATGTTGACTCTACAGCAGCTACTGCCCATGCTGGGCAAGAAAGCTTGTCTCGTAACTTTGGACCTAAAAGAGGCATACCTGCATGTCCCCAATCAGACAATCTTGCAGAAAATACCTCAGATTTATAGCTGGCTCAATGCATTACCAATTCTCTGCACTGCCTTTTGGCTTATCTACTGCGCCCAGGGTCTTCACAAAATGCCTGGCACCAGTAATTGCGTATTGCAGACAAAAAGGAATTCAAATATACCCCTACTTGGACGACTGCCTAACTCAAGCAGAGAACAAAGACATTCTACTAAAGCATCTGGCGTTTGTAAAAAGATCACTAATTGGCCTAGGGTACACAGTAAATGAAAAGAAATCAAAACTAGTGCCCTCTCAAGAGATAATATTCCTGGGTGCAAGCCTAAATACAACTGCCCAGATGGCTTATCTCACGCCAGACAAACAAAAGCAACTGACTACTTACTTCAAAAATTTGGCAACAAAAACCCACTTATCTGCAAGGAAAATCCTGCAGGCCTTGGGTTTCATGGCATCCTGCATTCTACTAATTCCATATGCCAGACTGCATATGAGGAAACTACAATGGTATCTAAAAAGTGCTTGGACTCAACATTGTCACAACCTGGAGACAGTAATAGCACTCATTCCCTGCCTGCAACAGTAGTTTCAATGGTGGGCAGAAGCCAGTCACCACACCAAGGGTCTGCCATTCAGTTTACCCCCAGCCAAGCAAACACTGACAACGGATGCATCAGATTATGGCTGGGGGGCCCATATGGCAGGAAACTGTATTCAGGGCACATGGCCTGCAAACCAGATGCATCTTCACATCAATCAAAAAGAGATGCTAGCTATTCAAAATGCCCTGACAGCTTTCAAGGACCTACTTCATCCAGGACAGTTACTGATAAAGACAGACAACACTATGGTCATGTGGTACATAAACAAACAGGGAGGTACACATTCCTACCCCCTCTGCAGACAAGCAATGACCTTATGAGACACAGCATTGGCTTTTCAAGTTCACCTGCAAGCACAATTCCTGCCAGGAAAAACAAATACTCTGGCAGACGAACTAAGCAGAAACCTCATGGATCCCCATGAATGGAAACTGGATCCACAAATCTTCAGCTAGATAATAAGGAAATGGGGATGCCCAGACATAGATCTATTTGCCTCCCCTCACAACTGCCAATTGCAGATATTTTGCACAAGGACTTATCACAAGCAAGCATGGAAAGTGGACATCCTGTCCTTCAGCTGGAAAAATCTAACAGTATATGCCTTTTCCCCACTGCCTCTCCTACCTAGGGTACTCCTAAAAGTCAGACAAGAGAAGCCAAAAATTATACTGATTGCACCAGACTGGCCACGTCAGCACTGGTACCCAATCCAGAAGAGCTTGTCTCAGGGTCCAGCATGGATACTGCCACAGACTTCTCACTTGCTGACCCAACAAAACAGTCAGATCCTGCACAGCCAACTCAGGACCTTAAATCTGGTGGCATTCAGAACACTCCACTTTCAAAAGCTGTTATGGATGTTATCTTGGAGGCCAGGAGGCCCAGTACCAGAAAATCTTATGCAGAAAAATGGAAGAGATTCTCTGCTTGGAACCAGGAGCAAGGCATAGACACGTGTGTACCAAATATCCCTCAGATTTTACATTACCTAACTGAGATGCTATACAAGGCCTTTCCGTCTCATCTATTAAGATTCATGCCTCTGCCATTTCTGCCCATTACAATACGGAACCACCTATCTTTTCTCATCCTTTAATAAGGCAGTACCTCAGAGGGGCCAAAAACATTGGGCCTCCAAGGAGAGCACCAATTCCGGCCTGGGACCTCAATTATGTTTTGGAAAAACTCGCACTGCCCCCTTTCGAGCCAGCATCAACAGCAGATATAAAATTCTTATCCTGAAAAACAGCTCAGCTCCTGGCAATAACCTCTGCAAGACGAGTCTCAGAGTTACAAGCACTCATGGCTGTGGAACCTTTCATCATTTTTCATCCAGACAGGGTTTCTCTGAGGACGAACCCTACATTTATTCTAAAGTGGTGTCCAATGTGGCCCTCAACCAAACCATTCATTTACCAACCTTTTATCCTAATCCACAGAACAAGGGTGAGAAAATTCTACATTCTTTGGATATACACAGGCAGTTAAAATTCTACTTGGACAGAACTAAAGCTTTCAGAAAGACTGAGCAACTTTTAGTGTCATATGTTGCAGGTTCACAAGGCAAGGCTATCTCAAAACAGACTATTTCTAAATGGATAGGCCATTGCATCCGTTTCTGCTATGTCCAACATGGCAAATCAGTGCCTAAGGACATTAGGCCTCATTCCACCAGAGCAGCAGCCTTCCTTAGAGGAGTACCAACCAAAGATATCTTAGAGGCTGCAACTTGGAGTTAAGTGCACACCTTCACAAAACACTACCACTTACCTCTTTACTCTAAGTCCAGAGCAGGCTTTGCCACTGCAGTTCTGCAGGGCCTCATAGCCTCTCCGAATTCTATTTAGCCCAGCCACCCTACCTCAGCTTTGGGATTCAACCCAAGAGTAATGACTGCAACAGTGAAACACAATGAACATAGTACAGTTGTTTACCTACCATAAATGTAGATGTTCGAGTGTATTCACTGTTGCAGTTCAGGTTATCCACCCACCATCCCCCTTTTCTTTGCTGGGGCTTATCTGCACTTCTCTATCCTATACAACCTTTTTGGTGTATTTGCTTGTAGATGAAGGACATGTTATTTTTGAGCATGTATTTTTATTGGCATGTTCTTTCAGCCTTCCAATTTAGGGGCACCTGACATCTGGAGCAAGAAAAGAAAATGGCGTTGGCAGCATCTTTTATACCCCTGGCGCAATTACGTCAGGGAAGAGGCGACAGCAACCAACGCCGGACCTAGACTTTGGAATTCTGGCCGACTGCGGGTCCAGCATTTATGGTAGGTACACAACTGTACTATATATATATATATATATATATATATATATATATATATATATATATATATATATATATATATATATATATATATATATATATATATATATATGGGTTCACTTTATAATCTCGAAATTCTGAAATACTGAATTTCAGAATATTGAGATCATAAAGCCGAAACACCACAATACCGAATGCCCATAATCGCGAAATTCAAAATCCCGACACTTAACATACACACAATCGCATGCACACAACTGCCCCCCACACACAAACAAAACTAACCTACACTAGAAACTAGCAGGGGGTCTTCGCACCCCTGCACCCCCCCATCCCCCTATTTATATATTCTAACTCCGAGACCGCACAGTCACACACACAAAGGCAACTCACACCCAAACATTTCACAGCCCCTTGCACACACACATCACAACCAAAACACACACTAACATACACTACAGCACCATAACCTACACACTTATACAAACCTACCTGCACTTGCATCCATTCATACACCACAACACCAGAAGCTCTGAATTTCGGGATTTCAAATTTCACGCTTCTGGTGTTTCGCAATTCCGAGCATTCGGTATTATAATCTCGGTAAACTGAAATTCGGTATTTCAGTTATATATATATATATATATATATATATATATATATATAGAAAATTAACTTGATAACAAAAACAAACTACTAAACACAAGACAATGTACTCAGGCAGCCACCTCGGATACACAAGTTTCCAATGGAATAATCTTTACACATAGCGAAATAAAACAGCTAGTACTTTATTAGTGTACAAAAATAAAAAAAAAATTTCTCCACTATACTGCTATCTCGGAGTTGTTATATTTAGATGGGGGGGTGACTCCCCCCCCTGAACTCAGGTGGGTTTTGTTTATGTATAATTTTATTTTTTCTAATACAGTAGGTTTAATTTAATAATTATGGTAAACAACATTAGAAGATATTTCTAATATGGTAGGCTTAATTTAATAATTATGTTAAACATTATTAAATTAAAGAATTGTATTAGAAAAAATAAAATTATACATTACAAAACCCACCGGAGTGAGGGGATTTGCCCTCCCCCCTAAATATAACAACTCCGAGATTGCACTATAGTGGAGGACAAGGCAACAGTCAGTGGTGGTCAAATGGTTCATTTCCCAGAGGCGAAACTTGCCATTCCGGGAGTTCGATGTTTTGAATCATCGATGTTGTGGTCTTGATGTTATTGGACTCAACATTTTGGTAAGTCAACTTTTTAAAGTAGAACCATTGATATATATTTGTATACACACACACACACACACACACACACACACACACACACACAACACAGTACATGAATAGATCGGTATGTGTGTGTGCATTAAGTTGTACCATGTCTCTCTCAAAAGTCTTAAATCCTGATTTGTAGGCTCTCTTGCCTGATGAGTGGCACATGTCCTTTTGCTGTGCATCATATGGTGGTTCTTTAGTTGCTGCAATGTACCGGTGCTCTGGTTTTCACTTCAGACTGCCCCACTGATTTGAACTGCCAATGCAGGTGTCTGGTCTTTAGTTTGTCACTGTCTGTTAGTGAAATGTTTTTAGTTGTGGTAAGTCTTTCAAAATAACCTGTAACATCTTTACTCACACACACATAAACACACCTCCCAGCTGTTGGTCCTCCCAAGGGTTTTTTGTGGCCTTTGATAAAAGGAAAACTTATATTTAGTGGAGCCTGGTGCCTTTCTTTTCCCACCTCATGGCATAAAGTTTCAGATTTTTGGGATTTCTAGTTGGAATACTGTGTCACTGTTTGTATGCTGTCATCTCTTTGGGATGCATCTCATGGGTTCTTTTTGCTTTACTTGTCAATAATCTGAACACCATGCGAATTAGGTGGGCAGTTTCAAATGTGAGCTCTTGCTTCTTGTTTTAGTATAGCATACATACTCTGTGCCCACCCTTGGGGCTTGCTCTTTACTGTTGTACCTGTTTTAGAATGAAGAGTTGGCCTGCTCTGTAAAGTTTAAATAAGTGAGTGGATAGTCCCAATGCATTCTGCAGGAGCTAGACAATTGCAGACATTGGTCTCGTACCTAAAGCAGTTCTGTAACACCTGAATGTTTGAGAGTCGTGACTGTTCAGTGCTGCTTTGAAACAGGATTTGGAAGAATGAATTAATGCTTATTCGTTTGTATACTGTGTTGATGCATAATCAAGTTTACCTTTAGGGTTGCAACACTCATTATGCTGTCATGTAGCAATTTATAAAAAAAATAAAAAAATTTTTCAGTGATGTAGCTTTGCAGTATTTTTTATGCATTCTGAATTTAAAAGTTATTTAGAACTAAAGGAACATCATTGAATAATCTTCATAGTTCTGCCATTAATTGTTTCATATCTGTACAATATTGTACTCTTTTTAAGTGCAAATGATGTTTACAAGAAAACCACTGCACCACTACCCTAGGAAAGTTCCTAATGTTATGACCACAACCCTTGTATAGATAGATTTTTTTAATTGTACCAGAGGACCTTTCAGTATTTATACAGATAACGTGATTGTATATGTTGTGCACATGTATATTTAAAAGTTTTCTCAGAAGGAGAGAGTACGTCATCAAGTAGCATTGTGTATCATTAAATGAATCAATGCATCTTATTAGTATTTATAATTTTCTAGCATAATGATACTTCAGTGCGTAGGCCACTGGTATGAGTCTTTTAGATGCATCTTTGGACAGCAGAAATCATTATAATTAAAAAAATCATCATAAAGCATCAACTGGGAATTGTGCCCGAGATCTGTTATCCTGTTCAGCGACATCCCTGCTTTTGGTAGAAGCAGAGTTGTATAGAATCGAGGTGATGTAATCTAATAAGGCTGAGTAAACCAAGAATGCATGTATGCATACATACGACTCGAGCTTTTTCAGGTTTGCACCTTTGTTTTTGGAATAACTGTCCAGTTTTTGCTGCTTCCCCCAATGCCCACTCTCTTGTAATGGAAATCTGCCTGTATCAGTCATTGTCAGGGTATGGTACATGTGCCAGTATGTGCAGGAGCATGGTACCAGCCTCTGACTTTACTGACATAATACTTTTATCTCCATTTCAATACTAACTGTACTGCAATCTTTTCTGATGAATGTCTACAACAGACCGTTTATAGATTTTTCTTTATGCATAATACTGACAATGATTTGTCGAGCCTGCAAACAGTGTTTTAAACTTTGTAGTGGCTGTAATTGTCTTGTACAAAAGTCTGCAACCTGGCATTAGTCATAAAATTTTGCTCTTAGCCTCTCTCATCTTCTACATGCGCTTTGTTGTAATGCTGCATATCTTCAGTCTGCATACCATTAATGTAGCTTGAATTTGAATAAGTTTCTTAGGTCAAATGTACATAAATTCCTCGTTAAACATTTTAGTGACTCAAAAGTGTGAAATTCTCATGCTAAAAAGTGCAAAACATGCAGATGTGTGCAAACACTGGGCACATAGAAGATCACTGGGGAAGATAAGTCATTTGTGATGGTGAGTAGCATTAGAGTATCACTTTCCTGAAACACCTGTTCATGGAGTGCCAACCTTGTGGTGAGGATAAAGCCCTGACCGCAAGAAATGACCCGCGTTTGATTAGTTCAACCCAGCTGGTGGAGGCATTGGTTGGAGATGGATGGGGATGAGAAACTGATGTGTGCTATCTCATCCTAATGGCAAAGATGGTATGTATATACATGGGGGAAGGCCTTGGATATGTACTTCAAGCACTGAGGTTAGAAGTTGGATACAGCCCAGGTAGCAGCTGCTTCGCACAATATGCATGTAGTAGAAGCAGCAAAGAGCTTAAATTGTCATTACTGACAGATGCTGCCTTCCTCTCCCTGGGTCATTACATTCTGAAAGTGGGGGGTGAGAATTGAGCAGTAGGGAATGGTGAGGCTTAATGAAATGTTGGGGAGGAATGGGGGAAGGATTAAAATAAAGAAAAAAAAAGAGAGAGGGTATCTTCTTATGTTGTTGTGTTATTGTTGTTGTGTCTTTCGGCTTATCCTGGTTAGGGGTCGCCACAGTGGAACTCCTGTCCGCTAATGTTTGGTAGTGGATTTTTACGTGCCGAGTTACCAGCTCTTGACGCACAACCTTCAACGAAGGCATGCCCATTCACGTATGCCTCCATACAGAAGACGCTCTAGCTGAGAATCGAACGGGACAAGGACAGACATCTTATAGCGTTCATGAAAAGTAAGGGATCTAAGGTGGTCTAGTGCAAGAGGAAGTAAGAGGACTGCAAAAGCTGGCCATCTTGGAGGAGTTGACCTGATAGGACCCAAAAGTATTAATTGGAAATGTAAATGTCAAGTGTGTGGTGGTGGGTAGAATTTGCAAAGCAGATCCAGATATTGCAGAAGATACACAGAAAGTAATTTTTGATCAGTGTTGCCCTCTTCTGAATATTTGGAATGCACATGTGCTGATACATTGTGGCAGTGCAAAGAACGCCTAGGGAGCATGTTAAGACCAGGAAATGTATGTGTTGCTCTCTAAGAAATGAATGACTCGGCAATGCAATGTGAATTTACTTTGCATTAGCTTCTACTAACAGAATCACTCTGAGGACATCTGACAATCAGGTGATTCACCAGTAACAAATTTCCAATCAGTTCATCTTCTCTCCTCTAGATGTATTTTAGTGTCACAGAGGAGAAAACCCTTTCTCATAAAAAATGCAAGTCAGTTGTCTCACCATAAGAACAACTATTGTTCATGCTTGTTTATAACTTTTTCATTGATTTGTTCAGTTTGTTTGTGTTACTTTTTTCATTTTTTTTTTGCTGAAAATGCAAAGTGTCATTCACAACTAATTCTGCACTGGTCTTTTGGAAGGATAGAGACCGTTATTGTCAGGTGCCTGCCCCTGTACTTGGAATACAAATCTATTGATTGTAAACTTTTTCAGAATTTAAGTTTTACGTCAGTTTGAAGGAAAACAGTACGCAGTATGGAATAATACTGACTTGGGATATGTTGCCAACCTGGTCATCTGTCATTGTCCATTCCAGCCATCCGGTGGAGTGCTTTGGGTGCCTTTCCTCAAAGGCTAGAGGCAGTGCATTGAGGAAAAGCTTGAACTTTAAGGAATGCTCACTGAACAAGTCTTTTGAGTTGGGCATTTCAAAGAATTCTTTGTTGTGCTGCTTATATGTAAGGATTTGTCTTTGTGTACTGCACCAACAGAGCCGTAATCAAAGGTCTGGCTGCTCAGTAGACTGCTGTCTGGAAGAGTTTGTAACTTGGACTTTGATCTACCTCTCTTACCCTACCTTTGTCATACATTAGATCTGATTCAGATCTGGGTCATGTCTGTCTTTACTCACTTGTCTGCTATAATCTGCTTTTGTACCTCCCAAGAATTTCATTAACTTGTTTCTTCAGAGGCCATCTTGAAGTGACTATGCCAAATGTAGTTATATATAGTCTAGTCTGACCCATCCTGTCTTGACCTTGTCTGTATGTTGTCATAGTTTAGCTACCAAGTTTTTAGTACTGGTGATAGATGTACGTTTTTTTTTCATCCCTAACATTTAGTCTCGCTTGTTTTCTATCTAATCTACTAATGTTTGAAGAGACATTGTTTTGTTACTGTGTTAACTAACAACTTGACACCTGTAGCAGTGATGTATGTGTTTTAACACATAGGTTCATAGGTGTGTACTAGGCTAATGGCCCTGGAGCCTTTACAAGCCTAGCTCATAGAAGTGCCCTGGCACATTGCTTCCCAGTGCCTCTGTCAAGTAGAGCCACTGGAATGATTCCCCGGGGTGAACTTTCTATTTCCCCAGCCATTCATCAAGATTTCTCTTGAAGAGGGCCAGTGAAGTGCTCTGCTTGACATGTATAGGAAGTCTATTCCAGAGCATGGGCAGTCTCTGGGTAGACATGCATGTTCGTATGTCTTCAGATAACTGACATCTATAGCCTTCTTACCTCTTAGCTGTACCTCATTATGAGGAACAGTTCCTTATTTTAACTTTTAAAAGTTCATGTTCCACCCTCTTCCACACTGAATGATTGTTGCACCCTCATTATTAATATTTTTAACAAATATCTTTGACAAATAATACTGAATCATATTAATTTATTTGAAGCATTTTAAATGTCCTGCAAGATTCCTAATTGAAGTCGGCAAGTGTTCCACATTTTGTTCATTTGTTTAAAACTCCGAGAGGTAGTGTTCCACATTTTTAAGCACCTTTATTAACGTGGTAGTGCAGCGGTTAGCATTGTCGCTTCACAGCAAGAGGTTCTCCCGTTTGATTCTTGGCTGGAGCACCTTCTCTGTGGAGTCTGCATGTCCTCTTCGCGGTTGAGTGACGCTAAAGACATGCAGGTAGCTGCGAGCGTGAATGGGCGTGCCTTCTTTGGAGGTTGGGTGTCGGGCTGGCAACTTGGCACCGTAAAAATCCACTGCCAATCATGAGCGGACTGGAGTTCCGCTGTGGCGACCCCTAACCGGGAAAAGCCGAAAGACTTGTTAACGTCAATCATTTTCATCTATGACATGGGTATGCATACAGTTTACAGCAACAAGAAAACATTGTAAACATTTTTCTTTAGCTGCATGCACTTTACTCATTTACTTTTTTAAACGATCCTTCACTACAGCATTACTTAGATTGCTCATTTCCTGTCTTCCTTAAACCTCGCTCATCCTCCTACTCAACATTATTCAGCATGTATTTTCCCCATAAGTTCCATTTATTTCTACGTACTGTGCTCTTCCCTTTTCTGAAGATCTCACCTCCAGTTATTTTATCTCATTTATAGTAATCAATACTTCAGTTGCAATTGGTTTAGATTTTAATTTCCATTTTCTAGTAATTGTTTTTTTGGCAGACAAAAGCATTAAACTTAGAAAAGGCCTTACAGTGTGTAGGCAATTAAGACCTTGTATCATAGCTCAAAAGAATCATTTCTTTAGTTACAGTAATTTTACCCTGAGCATTTCTGACATAGTACTGTTGTAGGAATGTGTTTTTTTTTAAATCTGACAATTCATTGAATTCCCAAAAAAACTTGTTCCCAGATATTTCTGCCCTTCCTGTCATACCTCCAGCAGTTGTTGTCTACCTGAGGCAAAATTCATTGAAGTCTGCTTTGGGTATAAATATACTTATGTAAACACTTCCATGCAAAAGACTTTGTTGCATACTTGGGAATCATACAATGTCTTCCCAGTGTTGCTTTGTATATTGTCTTTCTGTTCCCTCTTACCAATCTTTTCTGATGGATTATTGTAGATGTGCATTATTTTATATGCCCTACCGATTGCCCCTTTTTTAACAGCAGTTTATGTCCTAGACTCTATAGAAACTCGACCAGAACTGATCTTTCACTTAGCACTCCCTTATTCTCTTTGCATGCAGTCTTCTATCAGTCTCTTGAGGGGAAGGTGATCTGCAACCTGCAATCCAAACTTCCATTTGGCTTCATCCCACTCTTACCTTTCCCATGCATAGTTATTTGCTTCTTAAGGTTTGGTTCCTTTTCTAATTTTCTCCAATACATTCTAGCCCCATATTGCCTGTTTTCTGTTCCCATAGTTGCACCACTGATATTAGTGAAATCATCTTTCCGTATTCCTGCATTAGCTGAGTCCTTGGAATGCTTTCTAACTTTATAAATATAATAACCTGTGTGACAGTTGTTTTCCTTAAGGACCTGCATTAAAAATCCTAGTCTCTCTCTCTCTCACTCACCACCCACCCCCATTTTGTCATATGTATTTCCACTTTGATTTGTAACCTTCTACTTGTGTTTTACATATGTATGAGCTTTAACTGTATAGCTCTAAAGTATCCCTTCAGATTGGGTTATCTTTAACCACCTTATTTTGGGGGAGAGAAAGCTTATCCCTCTTTTGTACTCTCCCCATCACTGATAAATTACTTAAGCTCTTAATTATGGTCCACAAGTTTTCCTCTGGTAGATAAAAGTACATCTGACCTGTATATAAACCTAAAGAAACTAGAAACATTTACACTGTTTGTATTGTAGTGTTCATATCCATAGTCAAGAGCTTCCAACTTCTTGATTTATGTATTTTTTAGGCTCTTCCCAGTTATTTTGGCTTCTTTTTTTAACCCTTACACCTAAACATGTCATCTTATGTTGTCATAGCTATGTGTATTGCATATTTGCTTACATAGTTTGTTTTATTTATTTATTGACATTTGTTTACTGGGAATGTTCGACTGGGTAGGTGCCCAGTTTCAGAAGTGGCCCAGGCAGAAAAGCTCCAAAGTATTAAAAAAATTGTTTTAAGAACATTTTAGTCTTTGAAACTAGAAAATCATCTACAGTTTAAATAATTATACCAGGTTAGATGTAATGTGAAAACATTAAGAATAGGTACATCTTGTATGATTTAATATTTAAAGTAATTTTAGCCTGTTTATAGAGAAATTAAAGGTAAGTTGGTAGAGTAAAAAAGGAATCTTATTTTATATCCTGAAAACACTTGAAACTGTCTCAACACTTAAATGTCGTTTTCTGGATCTATCAAGTGCAAATAATATCCTCTGCAAATAAATCTAACTTTTGTTGATTACCATATCAGTTATATCCCTTAAATTTGTGAGTTCCTTATTTTGGTTGCCAATGGCAGAGAAGATAAGTAAAGGGAAACGAGGACCCTTTCCACCAGATTCTTCGGTTCAAACACAGTTTGTCCCAGAGGAACCCTCACAACTTAATTCATCCCTCTGACCTTTTTTATGTCCTTCTTATTAACTTTGTTGTTCAGTCACAGAATGCAAAAGCTGCTATTGCCCTGCTCATAAAATCCTAGCTGATTGTATTGAATGCCATCTTTGCATCAAGACCCACCAACAAATACTAGTGTTTTCTTATAATCTCCTTCACTTTGGATCATCATAGTTCTGTTAATGTTGTTAAATGTTTGCCTCCACTCAACAAAATTAGATTGATCCACATCTGTTAATTTTGGCTACACCATTCTCATTCTTTTAGGGAATATAGACATAAACATTTTATAATCATGGTTTAAAAATGAAACTGGTTTATATGAATCGTCCCCGAAGAGGCCATACCCTTTTTGAGTAATACAGCTACCATATCTTTCTTCCAAGATATTGGTGCTTCCCCTCCTTTTAAAATGCTGTTATCACTTTCCTCTCACTTGATTTCCACAGGAATACCTCTTGTTCATAGATACCTGGTTGTGCATCACAATTTTGTCATCCTATCCTGTTTTAGATATACTGATCCTCATCTTCCTCTAACCTTGGCATAGTTAAGAATTCCATAAATATTTCCATTCGTGCCTTCCTAAGATTTCCCCTTCTTCCTCTTTAATTTTTTTATAGAATTTCAGAAAGCTCACTAATACCCTCTAAGAGATCTCTGGCTAATTTTCTTGTATAGGCTCTTTAACTTTGGAAACAATCTTTTCTTTTTTGTTGTCCAGCTTATTGTGATAAAAGTTTTTGTGTTCTGGGATTGTTTTCAAACTGCAACTTTTCTATAAACTCATGCATATTTATCTGAGTACTCAGTTATTTTCTTTTTAGTACTCATCTTGTTCTGTGATATTCCTGTTATGCAATATTTTAATCTTTGACAGCCCCTCTAAATAATTCCTATTCCTACTTCCCTATAACTTTTACACTCTTCCGTATTTTTAAATTCCTTTTTCATTTTGTCTCCCTCCTTAGTTGTCCCATCTGAAGACATGTCTGGCTTCCCTTATAGCTCTCAGATCAGATGCACTGTTCATGTCTTAATTTCTGTCTTTTTAACAAATCTGTGGGAAAGCACTAGTGTCTAATTTTTATTTCATTGCCCTAGATGTTTATCTTAGTCTTTACTGGTGCATGATCTGTAGTTATTGGGTATGCTTCAGAGCTTTAAATTAAATGGTCATACTCCAGTGAAATGTAATTTATTTCCAGTCTAGCCCAGTTATTGTACCTTGGGGAATATGTAAATTTTGTGTAAGCTGTTACTGGTAGATTCACATTTTCCATTGCATAGATTTTCATGTATTTCTTCAGAAATCTACTCTGTTTTGTTATATTTACCCTTCTAAGTCCCCTGTAATAGAGTCTTGCTATTTCATATCAGGTTACAGTCCCCACCCATAAATAATAATCCCTACTGAAAGCTAATTATTTGTCCCAGAATTCTTTTAAGCTCCATAATAGTAGTTTTAGGTGTAATATAAATGCATGCCAGTATAATCTTATCTCCCTGACAATAACCACTTAATAATCACATACCAAACATTACTGACTTTTTGTGTCTCTTCTCTCACTGTTTGAGCCCCTCAAGAAGTCAGTATTATCATCTCCCTTTACCTTTGTCTCTGATACTCTGCTGAATAACGTTCCTGTAGTCCTTTGTTTGCCACGTTTACATGCTCATTTTTATTTAAATTTGTCTTCTGTAACATTGACATTTGCAGGCTAAATTTCTTAATATAATTCATTACTCTCTGTGTTTTGTCCATACCTGCAGTGCCATTGAAATTTGCTGCTCTGGTAGTATAGAGAGAAAAAGCCCTAACTATGGCCTAGATGACCCAGCTTCGATTATCAGCTTGAGTGGTTGACAGAGTGGCAGGGAAGGATGAGCTTTAACATCCTAGGAGAGTGAGCGGTGACATGAGCATCTCAATGATCCTTAATGGAGACCTGAGAAGTTGTGTGTTTGCAGGAGGAGTCCTGGTGATGGACCTAGTGGATACGGCTGAGCAGCTGCAGAGGTGGCGCAATGCATAGTGACAATCCCCCATTGTACGTCCACCTATGAACATTGCCACATGTCTCCAAGGGAAGCAGAAATGATGGGTAGGACATAGCAGAACCTCTCCCTTGGTGGAATGGTGATAGCCTAGACTTCTAGGATGCCTTAATCTCCATGACCAGCCTCAGGCAGTGTTTGAGGAACTTGGGGCTTGAAAGGAGTAGCTGTTAGATCTGTCATGGAAATGGGGCCTCATGGGTACGCCATAGGTTGATCCAAAAAAAAAATATACCATTAAAATTCCATGCTAAAATTTGATAAGGCAATCATTGTGCAAAAAAAGCTGTTACATTCACATATTCTGCATGATAATTCTTTTGAGTGTACGTTTCCAGTTTCCACCTTGTACACTGCAGTTGCTGCTTTTCATATCTATTTGAATCCATGTCACATCGCCCAGACTTAAAAATATTCAAGAAACAAGAAGCTAGATACATTTCCATGCCCAACCCCTTCTAACTCCTAGCAAACACACAAAACTCTCTAAACTTTCCAGAAAGGGAAGTTACCACTCCACACAGTGGCAGTTGGGCCAAACGGACAGCTATACCCACAGGATTTACCTTTTCTAAAGTTAGGTTTAATTATGTTGGAAGTGCATGATAGAGCCTGCATTCCCCCTTGCACAGATGCATCTGTCATTGTCCTGTGTATGTTTCCCTCCCAGATGTGAAAAACCGCTTGAATGCTGTCAGTTAACTGATTTTTCGTCTTAAGAAAAAGTGTACTTGCTACTTTTAAATGAATATACTGAATTGTACATTGTTGTGTTTAATAAATACTTAGGCTGCTAGGGATGCAACTACATCCCAAGACATTCAGTTCTGTCAGTATCAAACTTTCATTTATTTTCATTGAACTGCTTTCCAATTGACTTTTAATCGTCCTGTTTGTTGTACACATACTTCAAAAGCCCATTCTACAGTAATGTCCTGATTTATTGCCTGTAAGAGTAGACTTAACACTGTCCAACTGTTGGCACTTGTTGAAGAAAAAAAGACAGTAACAGCTAATAGTTTTAGAAATGCAACAAACTACTATTTTCAAATACTGGAAAGCTATCATTTTTAATGCTTTCCATGTTCTGTCCTGTTTGCAAAAAAAAAAAAAAGTCAGTCATAAATTAAGAACAGTAATCTGTACTTCCTGTATGAAAAATAGGGGAAGAATTATATTTTAATATTTTAATGGATCTGCTGAAGTTGATCTAAAGTTCAGTCGATAGATAACAAAACATTGCCACAAAAGGTTAAAAAAAAAAGAGTCCTACTGTGCATGCCCTAAAGCACAATCTTGAACTCATCCAGATTTTTTTTTTGTCGGATTCAGCCTTTGAGTTGTCTGTTCTGATCGGATCTGACCTCAGCACCTTCTTCTAAATCTGTGGATCGGAAGGTCTGATTCCTGCCCTACCCATAATTCCCTCCTTTCCACTAAATTACCTCAGATTTCATTTGCCACCCGAAGCTTCCAGACATGTCTGAGAGCTTTTATCTTCACGATAAATGAAAGTTGCTCGTTTTCAAAATTATAACTATTTTTGCCTCCTCTCTAACCCTTTAGATTTAGAGTTGCAGTTTTGTTATAGGTGTGCCATAGTGCTATAAGTATATTTTTGTACATGGTTATTCTTAGTGTTAGTGATAGAATAGTAAATGTTGCACTTTTAAATATTTAGACCAGCTGGTGTTTTTTTCTATTAGATTAGTTGTTAAGAAATTTTAACTGTGTACCTTTCAAATGATTAAGTAGTTACATATTCAGTTATCTTTCAAATAGTTTTTCATATGATAATATTTCTGATGTCAGATAAACCCCAAGGGCTTAAGACGTGTATGGCCTGTAGGCAAAGAATGCCATCCAAAGACCTACACTTTACATGTGTCTGTTGCGTAAGCTCTTAACATCTAGAAGCGGACTGGGAAATTTTTGCTTCTTTTGGGTCCAAGGCCATTGAAGGTATGAAGGAAAAACTTATATTAAAAGGCTTGCTCCCACCTCAAACAGGGTCTTGTTCCTCACAACTTTTGTCTACTGCTCCAAAACCAGCTTCAGCTTCACTGGGTAGTAAAATGTATAAAAAGAAGGAAAAGGAAAGAGAAGTTGAAATAGGAAAAAAAGTGGGAGAGATATCTGGAAACAAAATATCTAAGAAAACTAGAAAAAGATGATCTGATCTGACAAATCCTTTGGATCTGGCACCTAAAACTCAGAGGAAATAGTGTCCACCAGCTACTCTGATCCAGTCTCCCTCACCTCAATGTATGTTCTCCTTGTAGCCAGTGAGTCTTGGGCTCCATTCACCCGTATTATAGGAGAGAGAGATTATTCCAGACCTCTGTTGGTGGCATCATAATTTATTTATTTATTTTATTTATTTGCAGTTATTTTACCAGGATAGTCCATTGGGCCAAGGAATCCGTTTTCAATGGAGTCCTGGGGAGGAAAGCTCCAAGACAAATTAAATTACAGTGAGTTTTACATAGAAAAAAAATTAAAAAAAAACATTGTTTAGAAAGTACAGAAGTATAAGGAGAAACATTGAAATTAATTGTGCAATTTCTAAAATAAGAATGTGTCCACTTGAAATTAAATATACAATTACTAAAATTAGAATGAGTCTACAGTACAATTTTTATAAAATAAAGTAGTAGGAGGACGTTGAATTTAAAACCATTCATTTTCTAAAATAAAGTATTAGATTTAAAACCATTCATTTTCTAAAATAAAGTAGGAGAACATTATATTTAGAAACATTCATTATATGAAATGGTGAAGTGGGAACAAAGTACAATTTCTACAGTAAGGTAGACGCACAAAAGTCCAGGTTCAGAAAATAAGAGTGACACTTTAAAGGTCTGGACATGTGAAAAAGCAAGAGAATAGCATCATCATCGAGGTCAACCTGAAACCTTACTTAGATTGGATGTCTACTGAATGATGAGGACATTTTTTAGGGGACAAATCCAGCTGAGAGTTCTCCTAGCACCTTCCCAGCAAGATACTCTGGTTACAGGTTCAACTACCCCTTCTTTCTCTCTGGTACTGGTCTGCCATTCAAGTCTGGTCCCCATGAGTCTAAAGCCTCCCATTGCACCTCTGGCAAAACTTACAGCTTGAAGAATTGGGTGTCGACAATATCCCTTACTCTCTCAAAATCTATTCTTTTAGATTGAAACAAGTCTTTGAGCCAAAGCGTTGGCATTCGGGGTCTGGTGGTAGAGTCAATTACAAAGTTTTCGGTATTCTCTCTGCCTCTCAGGGCCTGTGTTCTTGATAGCTGGTCATCCTCAGAGTTGACCTTGATTAAGCCTGGAAAAGTTGCTGTGTCCTTTGATAGGAGGGACACTTCCTCGGCTCTGATCACTGCATCAGCCTTTGAAGCTTTTGAACGAGTCTTGGCTGTACCAAGAAGTCAGGTGCTGCCTTTGGACTTGGATCCATTCCAACTCCCAGTGGACCCTATGATGTATTTCTCTCATTCTGACTGGTAGGGACAAGTCACCTTTAGGCCTGGAGGATACTCAACATTCGAGTTCCCGGTCTGATTTAAACCTGTTTCCTGATGTTCCCCAGAGACAAGGCCTTAGAAAACAGATGTACAAATGGAAGCTTTTAGAGTCTGTCACTGAAGATACAGGTTTGGTTCATCGAGGCTTTTGGTCATTGCTTATCTGCATCCTTGGTGGTTCCACTCACGGATTCCCTCATAGAGGGGCACAGCAGACATGGAAGGACCCTGCTGGAGTGGAACCTATTCCTTAGAAGCCAGATAGGATTTTAGTAGCCCCAACGGACAAGAAAGAAAAAAAAAGGCCACCAGTAGATGAAATGATAGCAGTAGCAGCCACAAAAAAGAATGGTCTGAAGAGAGTTGTTCTGTTCATCCCTGTGACAGGGAATCAAGGTCACTAAACTGGGAAATGGACTTGTGCTTCAATGACTTTCTTACTTAGAGTGCTGAATTACCTTGCACATATGACACTTTTTTCAGAGGGAGAGGGACCTAACCAAGGATCTTACCAAGTCCCTAGCAGGTAAATTACCAGCAGATGTTAAAAAAAAAAAAAAAAAAACAGTAGGCACCTATTTGTCTACCCTGCGGTCCACTTCCAATGTGGCTATGTGTCTGCTCTCCAATACACCTGATGGTGCAGGTGGCACTGGCATCACCATGTGTCTTCATGTCTGGATGCTATTTTTTAATTTCAGGAGAAGCTTTAAGATGTCCTTCATTAATGTCTCATTTGATGGTTCCATTCTTTTTGGACCAAAAGTTAAAGCAACTCTTACTAGAAGTGAACAGGATGGTAAGACCATGTCTGCCATTGGAAACCATTTCTCTTCCCCACAGGTGGTACCCCTTGGTTCCTAGAAAAAGTTTAGAAAATGTGGTTCAGAAAATTGCAGGGTTCTGAGCAGGGCACTCCTAGAGACAGATGCCTCTTCCATGGCTGAGAGGGAGGTAGCTGAAAATGTGTATTGTCCTAGGGACAGAGACGGACCACATAATTAGTGGTTTCACAGTCCTTTCATTGAGAAACCCTATAAGCACTTCTGAAGGGTTACCAGACTGCCACACTCTGGAGGCAGTTGGGGGGGTACTTATCCCTACACTCACAAGCCTAATAAGACATTACATTGGATTTGTGGGTATTAAGGATAATCACTAGAGGCTGTACAATTCCCCTTTATTACCCTCAAAAGAAGAAACTGAAGATTCCCAATCTTCCCAGTCAGTTTGACTGTGCAGCAACAGAGGTTTCAAAGTTGCTAGAAAAAGAATCTTCCAGTAGGTTCCCCAAGACCAGTTAGGATCCAGAGTCTATGCCATGTTCTTTTTAGTTCCAGAAAAGGCAGGGGGTCTCGACTATCTCAATCAGTTCCTAAGACAAAGTTTCAGATGGCCATGGTACAGTCCATATTACCTCTGTTGAGGAATGATTGTTGTATGTGCTCTGTAGATCTCCAGGATGCCCTACTATCACACTAAGATACAGAGGCAATCCATGAAATTTCTTTTCACCTGGAACCTGCCCTCTGGTCTCACCACAGCAGCCTGAGTGTTCACAAAAGTTATGACAGTGGTAGCAGCTCATCTCCTACTGCAAAGGCTGCAGGTGTTCCTGTATGTAGATGATTGGCTCTTTACTGCTGCTTCCAGGGATATGCTGGTATATCACCAGTATCTATTAGTCTGCCTTGTACAGTTACTGGGGAATACAGTCAGTCGATTCACCAACTGCATCCCATACAACAAACAGAGTTTATAGCATGCCCCATCAACACATTGCCTAGCTTCCAGACACCAGAGGGCTATCACTACGCCTAGTGGCCTCTCATGTAATTCACCCACCTCATACTCAGGCAAGTATGATTCTTCATCGTGTTAGATTTGATGGCCTTACATTATTACCCCTGTGAAATACCACATGAGACTGTTTCAGTGGAGACTCTCAGTCCAGTTGTTGCAACATGTACACCCCCTCCATGCCAAGATTCACAGTGCACAAATTTGCAGAAATCATATCAAATGGTGGGTAACCTCTCTATCATTAATGGAAGGAAGACACTTTTTGTCCACCAACCCCCAGGCCACAGTAACCATGTATGCTTCCCTTCTGGGGTAGTGTATTTTGTGGGGAAGACTGTCTTAGTTACTTAGAGGCCAATCTTCACATAAATATCTTGGAGATGAGAGCTGTCTTCCTAGCATTACAGGACTTTCAAGACTTCCTCCCCAAGGGTATGATATCCTATATACCCGAGGGTATCTGGAGCATTTTTCCCCAGGCCTCCGCTGAAAACAGGCTCTGTGGAACCTAGTCGGACTTTCCCGGTCAACAAATGATAAATAAATTATATCCATCCAGATGGACAACATGTCAGTGGTCTGGTACATCAACAAGTAAGAGGGAACATGATCATACCCACATTGCAGGAAGGCTGTGAGAGTATGGCAGTGAGTGATGCTTCCCATAATTTTCTCATATTATTGCACATCCTGGGGACATCGAATGTGCTAGTGGATAAACTGTGCAGGTTATTTCTACTGCCTCATAAGTGATCTTTCAACCAGACAGTGGGGACAAAGTTTCAGCTGCTGAGGCAGCCTTGCTTCGACCTCTTTGCCCCCACCTGAAAAACATGTGCAGCAGCTACTTTGCCCTAATCCCTCCACAGGGACATTCACAGAGGGATGCTTTGGTTCACAGTTGGCCCTCTAGTCTCCTTTACCCTACCCCCATACCATTTTTGACAAACTTCATTCAGAAAGCCAGAAGGTGCAAGACCAGAGTAATCCTCATTGCTCCATGTTGGCCCCAACTGGTTTGGTTCCCCTTCCTTTGGCCTCATTTGATACACTCACCTTTGGTGTTGGATCCCAATCCAGATCTCCTCCTGGGTCACCCATTGGGATTGCCTGTACCACATCTAAAAGCCCTAAAATTAACCACATGGTTCATCCAGTTTTAAAAATGGCCAGAGATGCCAAGCTTTTGTCTTCAGTGCTCCACATTATTTCTGCCGCTCAAAAACAGTCTACCAAAAAAATGTATCAAAGCAAATCGAAAAAAAAAATTCTGTTTGAGCTTTCTCAAAGGGGTTAGATCCTTTTTCTGCTCCTTTTCCATTGATTTTTGATTTTCTATCAGAACTTTTTCAGAAAGGGTCCACTTTCTCCACTATCAAGGTGCAGATGACCCTTATATCACATTTTGACATAGGGCATAATAATACTTCTGTAGCCTCTTAAAAATCTCCAAAGCCTTCCTCAAGGATGCTTTCTTACTCAGACCTCCAATCAGAGATCCAGTTTATCTCATTGAACATCGCTGTCATGCTTCAAGCCTTAACACACAAACATTTTGAACCAGCAGCTTCAGTAGATTTCAAGTATCTCTCTCAGAAGAACATTTGTCTTGTTGCAAATATGTCTGCTAGATGGATTTCTAAAGTACAAGCACAATCTTCCAAGCCACCATACCTCCTAGACCTAGCTACCAATCTTCCCCCTGAATGTGTAGTGCCTGTCTCAGTTCTATTACCAACATCTCCCAAATATCTAAACATGCCATAAGGAGTGTGTTTGTGCTAATACAGGTCTCTAAAGCCACTGCTTCTGCCACTGTTTTTAGGAGGTATGCTTGGGTAAGAAATCTAATTTTTTCTGATGAGGTAAAGTCTGACATTTTGAATTCATCTTCAGATTATTTATTCTGTTTTATTTATTTAACATTTGTTGGCCGAGAAAGTCCGACTAGGACAGAGTCTATTTTCATAAAAGGCCCTGGGAGAAATGCTCCAGATGCATATCTTTGGAATGTGAGAGGAAACTGGACCACTCAGAAGAAGCCCACATGAATGCAGGGAGGCCATGTAGACTCCGCATGGAAGGCACCTAGCCAAGGATCGAAACGGAGAACCTCTTGCTGTGAGGTGTCAACATAAACCACTGCACCACTGCGCTGTGTGTAGTTTGGTTTTGTCAAAGTGAGATCATGCCTGTTAAACTTGGTCGACTTCTTTGAAATGGTCACTTTAGCCATGGACGAGGGGAATATGGTCCGCATTAATAGATAAACTCAACCAGCTAGGCATCAACCCATATGTTACCAGATGGGTAGCTAACTGGTTCACTGATAGAACCCATTCAGTCAAAGTAGGGGAAGCCATCACTAGAAGTAGACCCTTAATGAGCGGTGTACCCCAAGGATTGGTCTTGGGGCCTCTACTGTTTGGCATATACTTTTCTGAGGTGCAAGCCAAAACTAATGGTCTGTGGCTGACCAAGTTTACAGATGACTGCAAACTGGGCACTGTCTTAACTTCCCCTAAGTGATGTGAATACCCTGCAAGAAGACCTTACCCAAACTAATGACTGGTGGCAGAAGCATGGCCTCAAACTCAATGCCAAGAAATGCATCATTATCCACTTTGGGGAAAATGTCACCCCCACTAATTATCACATTCATAACGTACTAAACATGCAATAAGTCGTAAGGGACTTGGGCACCCAGGTTGATAGAAACCTGACTTTTGACCACCACGTTGCCTCCATTGTACAGAAGGCTTTCTATTTGGCCCACCTTATAAATAAGGGTATTTTATCCAGGAACAAGGAGGTCATAACATCCCTGTACTTCTCCCTTATCAGACCCATTATCGAGTACAATGCCCCCTTTGGCATGTGCCTTGCCAAGCACATGCAGCAGTTGGAGAGATCACAGAGGTTCCTGACTAGGAAAATCCAGGGTCCCAAACACCTATCCTATACAGATAGGTTAAAAGCCTTGTCCCTGTACTCATTCTCATACAGACTTCTCAGAGGTGACCTGCGTCTGACATACAAGGCCATTTCAGACCTAGCCTTGATGAAGTTGCTGCATATCTGTAAAACAAACTCCACTCACAACCTGCACACAAGGCCTTAACCTGGTCTGTGACATTAATAGAACTTGTTGGCGGGATAGATTTCTGTCCCAAAGACTTCCCCGTCTGTGGAATAGACTCCCTCTCTAGCCCTCTTTAAGGGGAACTTAGACGACTGTTTGGGAAACAGAAAATATACCCCTGGGATCCCACCTGTGTCCATGCTGGACAGGGGAAATAGGTGCTGACTTTGAGGGAACATGAGCAAAATTTTTGGCTAGGCTTATAATGGCCTCTGGGGCAATAACCTAGTATCATCCCATGAACTTAGGTCCACAAGCAGTTTGATGATAGAGGGAAATAAATTAATTCTGAGATTTTGAGAATTTTCAGCACCCTCCTCCCTTTTACAAATCTCTCAGATGCTCCTCCATGTCTAAGCAACTGGCAAGACAAGGAAGCAAAAAGAGATGGAAGGAGGGAGCAGTAAGAAACAAAGATCTTTTCCAAACATGGGACAGTGTACTGCTTCCGAATGACTATGCCAGGATTCTTTACCCATCCCTACCCTCCTGCCACAATCTCTCAACCTGTCCCCAACAACTGGCTCTGTACATTCCCCTTTAGCAGCAGTTTGTGACAGACTCGTAAGTGTTAAAGGTGGCCCAGGAGAGTACATTGGCACTGGATACAAACCCTCCTTTAAGGGGAGAGTTCCTCCCCACTATCCAAACAAAACAGAATTATTTTCCTCAGATTCTTCAGCACTTGCTTACCTTAGGAGTCCTGGAACACTACTGCCATTATATCAAATGGGGAAGGGCTTCTATTGTTGTATTTTCTGGTACCAAAGAAAGGGTCATTCAGTTCTAGATTTTTCATTCTTAAATGTGTTTGCAAAAGTTCTAAAATACAAAATGTTAGTCCTGCAAGAGTCTGTTGCCCCCTTTTTTGCCAGGGAATGTTTATGGTAACATTGGACCTAAAAGTTGCATACCAACACATTCTCATAGACAAAGGCTTTAGTAAATTTGCAGATTTTTTTTGCATCTGGGTCACATTATCAGTTATCTGCATTACCCTTTGGGTTATCTACTGCTTCAAGGCTGTTGACAAAGTGTCTTAACTCCTGTCATAGCTCATTGCAGACTGAATGGCACTCACATTTTCCTTATTTAGGTGATTTGTCTTTGCAGAGTCTTCTCCCAGATGTCAAACATTCTTAACATGGGTTTCATTTCTTCTGCCACATCAGGGATTCCAAATAAGCATTCAGAAATCCTCCTTGAACCAGTCACTCAGAGTTGTCTTTCCAGGATGTCTTATTGTCCCTCTGCAGCAAAAGGCCTTTTTGTCAATGGAGTTGGATTTTTATATGGAAACCTCCTTGAGCATCTCATCTCAACCTCATTATTTCTCTCACCAGGTTACTCGACAAAGATGCATTAGTATCCAGAAAAAATTGGATTTTCAGATACCAATCTTAAGATTTGTAAAAAAGGAACGGCAATGGTGGAGACTACAAATACAAGCAAATGAAGGTATCCCATTTTCTCTACTATCTTAAGTCAATCTGTAACTACAGACACTTCATATTTTGTTTTTGGGGAGCAGTTTCCATGAGTGTAAAGGTGCAAAGCCTGCGGGATTCTCTAAACATAAAAAAAAATGTTCCATGCCTTAAAAATCTCTCATCTATTTTCCCCTAGACTTCACCACATGATTACTGACAGCACTCCAGTTAATGTACTGCATCAGCAAGCAAGGGGGGTACAAGGTTGCGCCCTCTCTGTACGATGCCTATAATTGCTTGTTGAGGTAGCTCTTCAGCACTCTGTGATCCTCCAAGCATCCCGAGTTCTCTCAGAACAAAACATTGTGGCAGAAAAGCTGATCAGGGTCAAGAATGGAAATTGAATCCGTGGTCTTTAGGGATAAATCCAGTTGTGGGGAACACCTCAAGGAGATTTGTCAACAGATTCTGCTCCAGTACTGTGTGCAAACAGGCCTGAGAAACAGATGCCTTCTCATTCCTGTAGACAGGAATTTTTCTTTGTGCATTTCCACCCAGACATTCAGGAAAATTATGAAGATTCAGAAGGATTCCACAGAAATAATTATGGTGAGTCACAAGACCCCCACCCCATTTTGGCCCTGGCAACCTTGGTTCTCCCTTCTTATAAAATAGTCAAAGGGGAATTACCACAAGCTTCCTCACAAACTGAACCTACTCACACAAGACGGAGGGAGTTTTGATATACCTTAGTCTCAAATATCTTCAGCTAACTGCCTGGATGATTCAATTCTGATGTAAGCATCTCTTTTTAGAGGATGTTCAGCAAGTACTACAGGAGTCCAGAAAACTTGCTACTAGGAAATCTGATACTGAAAGGTGGAAGACATTTTCAAGTTGGTTCTTAGCCAATAACCAGGGCCCATCAGGGATTATGTGCTACTGGTGTTAAAATATTTGGGAGTTACTAGCATCTGCTGTCTCATAATCCTTTATCAAGGTAGTACATCTTTAACCATTTCAGCATTTCTGCTCATGGATTCTCCATTTTCTTCAGTGTTTTTAATAAAACAGTTTCTGAAAAGAGTGTTGCACCAGAGACCATCATGCAGTCAGGTTGCTCCTTCCTGGGATCTTAACTTTGTGCTGTAAATGTTAACCAGATTTCTGTCTGAACCTGCACATCAATCAGATTTAAGGTTTATTACAGGGAAAACTTTTTTCGTTGCTCTGACATCTGCAAGAGGCGCATCAGAGTTGCAAGCTCTCATGGTAGGTCAACCCTATCTGGTCTTTCAAAGGGATAAGTTGTCATTAAGAGTAAGTCCCTCCTTCATGCCCAAGGTTGTTACAGAATTTACTTTGAATCAGGCCATCAGTCTCTGTGTTCTGTCCTGACCCTCAAAACCAGGGAGAGAGGATTCTACATACTCTGGGTGTGAATAGGCAGCTCAGGCAGTATATTGGCGGAACCCAGCTAATCAGCTGTTTATTTCTTATATTATAATTAAGGATGGACATCCTTTGCCAAAACAGGCTGTTTTTAGATAGATGTTCTCAGCTATTGTCTTTTGTTTTACCCACCATGGTGAACAAATTCCAGGCAGTATCAAGGCAAACACTACAAGACCCCTGTCTTCTTTGATGGCATATTTGAAAGGAGTGGATTCTAGAAGCAGCTGTTTGGTTCCCTGAACATCCCTTTACAAGACAATACAGACTGGAATCTTTCGCTAGATCCATGACTGACTTTGTTAGGACAGTTCCCCAGGGGCTCTTGGATCCATATTGTTCCTCTTCCTAGGTTGGACTGACTTTGGTAATTAACCCATATAGCCAAACGTAATAAAATGAAAAGGCAAATGGTAAAACTAGACACCACTTTATTGTGAGCGCTTTCGGGCACACAATATGCGCCCTTCCTCAGACAAGATAAAAAAAAACACTCCATCTAAGATGTTTCATTTAAATAACACCTAAACTCATGACATCATTATCAATTAGTATATAAGGAAGACAAATTTAAAGGTATAAGCACAGCCTAGCTTATACAATATTATGTATAAAAAACATATGTATATGTAAAAGTTCATATAGTAAACACATAAATTCATATAATAATTACTTATTAAATACACAAAATTAAATATACTATATGTTCCCAGGCTTGAATGCGTCGTGTTCCCTGAAATGTTTGCTTAGATTGAAGTCTTTAGAAATACGTTAATTAATATTATATACATGTATAAATTTTATTTATTTGAGAGTATATTTAATTTTGTGTATTTAATAAGGGCGCATATTGTGTGTCCGAAAGCACTCACAATAAAGTGGTGTCTGGTTTTACCCTTTCGTTTAATTAACCCATATAGCCAAATAGCTGCTGCAGCACTGGGAATGATGAATGTAGTCCAATTGTGTAAGCTGTACTTGCCCATAACAGTAGATGTTTGAATTCCTCACTGCTTCCATAGTTACACACACTAAATCCCTGCTAATATTGTATACATTTATTGTTAGGAAATAGTTTGGTGGTTATTTGATGTTTGGTTCACAGTGAGTATGATGCTACTAAACTATTGGCCAAGAAAGTCCTATACATTTTGCACTCTTGACTGCTGATTTTCTCTCTTCAGGGCTGACAAATCAGCAGTCAAAGTTGGAGTGCTCCAGAGCTTTTGGGAAGCTAGCCAGTTTGTGTCTTGGGCAATGCAGAACCCATATAGCATAAAGGCTACTGCAGCAGTGAGGTATTCAAAAATCTAATATTATGGCTAAGTGTAAATTACACAAAAACTAGTTTCTTTCAAGCCCTTTGTCATTTGACTGTATGGTCCTCCAACTTCTTACTTTTAAACACTTCTGAATGCATTTGATTTTTTCCTCCAAATTACTGGAAGCTTTCTGTACCAAAATTTAACCTAACTGCTGTTTGCTAAAAAGCTGTTCCCCACCAGATTTTTTTCCCCTCTTTTTATAGTTGAGTTTCTCGTGCTTTCTCCAGATTTCTTCTTTAACATCCAAGCTGTGCAGTGACTAACTGGTAAATCAGCTGTGTCCAAATTGATAGTTTACCGACCCTTTTCCCCCCTCAGTTTTTTCACTTTAGGAGAAATGTAATCAACATGTTGAACAATGTGGAGGCATCTTGGGAGTTGTAATGTGCCACAAATCCTGCAATACATTTTAGGAATTTGTCTCGCTAGGTTTTACATTGTGTTACCCATCCCATTATATGGCTTTTCTCAAAGAAAAAGCCAGTACACCCCGGTGTATAAATGCACATCATGTTGGGAGGGGGGGGGGGGATAAAGTCCTAAAATACTTTTTTATACAAATTTGTCGTTCTGGCTTTTTCACCATATTACCCATCTGTTATGAGTTTTTTTTTAAGCCTAGAAAAAGCAAGTAATTCCACTTGCTGCCACCACCACTAGGGGAATTGACTACCTTTTCTTTTTCAAATATTTTTTTTATGTTCCAAATAATATAATGTTTAACAATGCAATCATCAATAAAGAAGTATTATAAACCTTTATATACACTATGCACAATTGACCTGAACAAAGGAGGGAAAAACAATAAAATATATGAAATTAGTAACAAAAAAGTATAATATTCAATTAATAAAGTATAAAGTTACACATTATTTAAGGTTCATTTTTAATGTCTCAATAAGAGTTAACATTTTTCCCAAGGATTGTTTGTCTGTGTTTTAGGTGAAATTTTCTATTCCTTCTCCTTGATTTCTAATGTCGCTGTTTCTTCCATCAATCTCAAAAATTCTTCCAGTGTAGGTTCTTGTGAAGACTTCCACTTTCTAGTTATACATTTCCTTGCCACAGCTAGTATGGACCAAAGTAGTTATAGATCTTTTTTATTCATTCCAGTAGTATCATTAACATTTAAGAGGACTAAAGATTTGGTTAAAATAAAGGTATCTGTGAATATAGCTTGGAGAAAAATTGTAATTTCTTCCCAGAATTTTTTTATATTAATACAATCAAAAAATATGAGACCTATCAGCTTTGCAGTTTAAAGAACATCTCCAACAAATGGAGTTAACAAGTGAATTGAATTTGGCTAGTTTATCAGGTGTAATAAATGCCCTCTGAATATATTTCCATGTAAATATTTTCCATACTTGTAAATTAAATGTTAATTTAACAGAACATAAAAGATTTGTTTTACTCTCAATTGATAGATTAGTGTGACATCCTTTTGCTATGAAATCCCAATATCTTGCATTAGGGTTAGTTTTATATGTTATCAGTATTTTGTATAATTTTGAAATTAGATTCGTCCAGTTATAATTGTCGTAAATAACTTCAGATATTAGACTTATCAAATTTGGACTAGTTTTATAAGGAGCATTAATAATTTTACTATTAAGATCCTTAACATATAATAGTATGCTTAGTAGTATCAACCAATCTGCTGATGGAATGTCATATTTATTCTGAATTTGTTGAATGTCTAATACTACTTGATTCTCTATACTATGTTGCCAACAAGTGAGGTTTTCCCCCTCCCATCTAGTTAAAATAACATTATGAATTTTATTCAAGAAATTCTTTGTAGAGCTAAAGGGTATTATCAAGTCTAGCCAAGTCTTTATATCCATGTTAGTATATATAAATCTTCTGAAAAAATTGTAAATATTATTTATATAATTTGTTTGTTGGTTTTGTTATATTATATTGAATATTAACAGTCAGTATGTGCCACATCCTATTTTGTTCACTTAATATGCAATTTTTAATTGTTATTTTCATTTAGAAAAATAATAGTGTGCAATGTTTTCCATGTTGAAGAATAATTAGGATCTATCCAATTAATGATAGTTCTTAATATGGAAGCTTTTATGTATGATTCTAGATCTGGAAGTTTAATTCCACCCATTTCCTTCCATCCATTTCCCAAGATCTAATATGATGTGTATAGGCTATTCTATTTCTTTTTGGATACCAAAGAAAGTTTAATAGAATTTTATTTATTTATTTCAAGATTTTCTTGTTGGGTACTGTAGGAATAGCTTGTGCAATATAATTAATTTTTGGAAGTATTGTCATTTTTTATTATTTGTAATCTGTCTTCAAATCTCAAGAACATTTTATTCCAGCTTACTATTAACATTTTTATTTTATGAATTATGTTGCTATAATTTGTGGCTAATGTAGATTCCAAGTGATCACATAGTGTTATTCCTAAATACTGTATTATGGGAACTTGTTTTCCTGTCACACTTTGTAGTTAAGGTAAATTCTCTCTTTTTATTCAAATGTATATAATTAGATTTTCCCTTGTTAAATCTAAGGCTGGAAATATGATAAAATCTTTCCACTATTTCATCTAGTTTTTGTACTGATTTCTCCGAGACAGATAACGTGAGTAAAACATCATCAGCAAATAACATAATTTTTGAATTGAGTTGACCATATGCATCTATGCCTGATATATTAGAGTACTGACGACCACCTTAAACAATGCCCTCAGTCAAAAAGAAGAGAAACCGTTTACATCAGAGCTCTTATCTGACTCTGATATAGAAAAACACAACTTATGTGTTAACTTATCCAGTCAGTCCTTGCTTTCAGTTGTTGATTAGTGTCTGTCTTCAGGACCCCCCACCAATGATATAGGGAAAGCGTGTAATTTGATGAGGGAACATTTTGTATAGGGAGTGAAAGAAAATTGTCATTCACGCAAATGTTTCTTGGATCTATTACCATTGGAAAAGCCCAAACCTTACAGCCATTACTCTAGTCTGACATTTAGCCTCCAGTGTCTGGAAAACCTGTTCAGTTCTACCGATGTAAGAACCCAGTGGCTGAACCTGCTGTCATCTCCTCAGATGTAACCTGGGGATTGAAGCTGGTGGAAACAAGTATTACTTAGTCATATTCTGAACAGGACTGAAAGAGTAGTTTACACTTCATTCACCCTAGGCATCAGGAAAGTTAACTGCCACCATGGATATGTTTTTAGGTGGAGGACTTGAGGAGGTACTGATTGCCACCCTAAAAACTGCCATTCACAAATTGTTGCAGACGGGCTGTAAAGTGAATAAACATAGGTAAATGTAGTTGTGGTTCCATTATTGCCTGTCAAGCACAAATGACAGATAACACAGGTGGCTGAGTATACATCCGTCTCAGATGATGTCAGAGGGCAGTGGTTAAATGCTGCATCATACAAAAATGTTTTGTATCTCTATCCTAGTAAATGCTTAAGCTACTAGAAGAAAAAGTTGACAGTATACAAATAGTTGAGCAGTTCTTTCACTCCTCATGCCAATATAGAACAGAAACGTTCCCACCAAGCAGTGGCCATTTTACTGTAAGCAGTCTCATGTCAAACTGTTCTCCAAGTAAAAGTCATTTGAAAAGGACCAATTTGAGAGGTGGTTAAGAGGTGGTAGGGCAGAGATAGGCAATCCAGCAGGGCAGTGGGCCTCCATCTAGTTAGTAGAATGCTTCATATTTGAGTACATCCCCCCCACTGCCATACCGTTTAGGAGGTGGATTCTCTCTTTAGAGCACAGTGGTTTGGGCTGACTATACACCATTAAATGAAGCGCACAAACCATCTCCTCTCCTCAGTGGGGATATCACCTTTTTTCTGGACTCAGACCAATAATCCCAGTGGCATCAGCAAGCAGAGTCCAGTTACAAAAAGATAACAAGGATTTTACTCCAACATTCTTTTTTAGTTCCAAAAAAGACAGCCAGTAGAGGACAATATTAGTGGTCAGTTTATTGACAAAGAGAGATGACTTAGAGGACCAGAATCTGTGTTGCAGTTGGGGCACTAGAGGAGTCCGGCAGGTGAGGCAAAGAATTGAGAGGCTGATGCTGGCTTTCTTATTTGGGTGTTTAGGTGGGGCAGGATTGGTGATCTGGTTAACTGCCAGTTTTTACAAAGATAAAACCAGCAACAAGAACATTGGGTTGATGGTTATGTGTGGGGAACATACATCTCCAGATATGAGCAGAGGAGATTCTTGCAGTGATGCATGCACTTGCTTCAATAACTAGAGGGTTGGGTTAGGGATAATAGAAATAACCTAGCCATTGTTGCTAATGAGGACTTTAGGCTAAGCCCTGCCAAGCCAAAAGAGGTAGCAGCACTGAGGCTGAATTAGAGAGAAGGTCATTGAAGATAGTATTGCTGTTCTGTGTATCATTTAGGGTGTGGAGCCACAGAAGGCTGTTGGTCCACAGCTGGCCCCAGTAGCAAGCAAACTTCATGCCTGCCTGTGAGATGGCTACATCCATTTTGCTGTCACTCTAGTCACTGACCATATTGCCAGTGATTATGGAGCAAATTAACGAGGGCTAATTGGGTAGGGCAGATAGATGGTATATGAAGAAACAAAAAGCATACGGTTGATAACAATTCAAATTGCAGTCCTCTCCCCCTCTGTTTTTCCCCCTTTTGATGTTCTTCATGTTTCAGTGTTGCAGTCCTAACTATTGGGGATTTCCTGCCCAGAAAGCCCTCTGTCGGCCCAACTACCAAAGAAAAATCTTTCCGGCACCCAGGTTGGCGGATGCCCAGACCGACATCAGTACACTGTCATAGGTGCCAGAAGCTGTTGAAAACTGGGGGGGGGGGGGGGGGGGCAAGAGGGGGCACTTATGTCCACCTAGTATTTTCAACCATTACCTTTATTAGATTATTTAAGACATAAACACATATACATTAACACAAAACATGTTAACATTCGTCATATTCACACATTGCACGTTACGTTATCTTACTTTTTCAAAATTATTCTGTCACCTACATTACATAAATTACTAAAGCTCTGCCTTCCCACAAACCTCACTCCTCCTCCAGACATTATTATAATGAGGAACATTCCTTCCAATAAGGTAAACATTTGTAGGAATGTTGCTGTGCTCCCCCCCCCCAAAAAAAATTCAAAGTTGCAGCAATCACCATGTGGTTATGTAAAATGCACCCCCCAAAAAAAAAAAAGAAAAAAGAATATGCAAGCTTTAGTTTAATTTACAGTAAATATATTATTTGGAGAACTGCTCAGACTGCATGCTGCTCCATTTATTCTCTTTCCAATCTTAAAGTAAGCACAATTGCATATAATTTTAAACGGCAGTCATAGAATTAATAGTGCAAATTGCTTATTTAACATAGTAATTGTACGCTGCAAATTATTTAAAGCACTTATGAATTAAACTCTGTTGGCTAATATAAAGCAGACTTTGAAAAAAGGGCATTATAAAGCATTTTTTCATTCTTTCTTACTGTTTCTAGACAAATAGCAGTAACTTGCTCACTCACATCCGTGATGCTTACCTGCTT
Organism: Protopterus annectens; assembly: GCF_019279795.1. NCBI lineage: Eukaryota > Metazoa > Chordata > Ceratodontiformes > Protopteridae > Protopterus > Protopterus annectens. The sequence continues at coordinate 140,975,375 of NC_056740.1, forward strand.
TGGGGTATGTTACTATTAGCAGGTCATCACGTTTAGCCTGGAACACCTTCACCCGGTCCCAGTTTGCTGCAAAGTTGGACTGACGTTGCAACCCGTCGATGGTGACCAGCACCGGTTTAACAAAGCTGGGAGTGGAATTTTACTCTGCCATGTTTGAAAGGATTAAAAAAAAAGTTTTTTTACTGCTTAGTGGCAAGTTTTATAAAAGTGTATAACTTAGATCCTCCCATTTATAGAAACGATTTAACAGTTGTACATTCTGGATGGCATGAGAGGTGGGGTCATACAGGGACAGCCAAAGGGTCAGGGAGGTGAGCACCATTTCAGGTACCTAAATGCTACAATGGAGGTGCACGGATGCAAATCTTTTTAAAATCGTTATTTGGATTTTTTTTTAATGGTATGCCATTATCTACTTAGTGCTGAAAACCTATAACTCCTAATCTTTTTGTGCATTGTTCAAGCTAGTCCTTGAAACTGAAACTGCACACTGCAGCCCAACCAGACACATTATTTTCCTTGTTTATCAATGCTCTGCAGGACTTATTTGTCCCTAATATTAAAGGGGCGGCGTCCTTGATTTTGACACAAAATTTTATTTGTAATTGTCACCCTTATAAAATAAATGGTTTTGTAGAAAAGTGTAAAATAGTGCTACTATTCACATTTTAATAAGGGTCTGGGCACAGCAGTTAAACCGGGAGTCTCCAAAGTCTACATGTAATATCTAGGTGAAAATTCCAGTTTAGAAGAAGCTTCTGTAACCATCTCCTCTCACAAGGAGGCAGACCTCCACCTTTCACTATATCTAATGGCAATTTTCCTTTTCTTTCTTGTAACATGCCATTCCTATGTCAGTCCCAGTACTGACAGAACCTCTCCAGCATGTGTTTTAAGATTTAGCTTATAACGCTTTCTTTGAAAGCATTAACTAGATCAGTTTCTTAGTCAGAAACACACACACACACACACACACACACACACACACTGCACTTATCAGTTACAGAAACGGAGCACTTAGCTACAGAAAGGGGGCATTTATCAGCTACAGAAATTGAGCACTTTGCTACAGAAATGGGGCACTTTGCTACGGAAATGGGGCACTTATTTACAGAATCTGAGCACTTTAGAGTTTCATAAACAGAAACAGAGCACTTATTGGTAGAAACGGAGCAGTTCTCCTTACCATGGGTGACTGGCAGTGTGCTAGCAGCAGCTATGATTGTGAAATGTTCCACGCTTTTGTGTTTAAATTAATTCATGTTAGCATGCGACACGCGCATGAGTCCTACAGGTCTTGCAGCTGTACAAGTGGGCTGGCGCTCCACCTCCCTCGCCCTATGTATGGTTCCAGCGCCTATGTGCAAAAGTGTGGGGGGGCACCCCTCCCCCCTCACTTTATGGTTCCGGCACCCATGTGCACTGTAGTGTAGAGGTAGCCAACCTGTGTCAGAACACCAGTCTTTTCTTACCACAGAAGACCTGAAGCACCGAAGCAGCATTCAAGTGTGTCTGTCTGTGCACACCACAGAGAAGTGTTGTCAGACAGATAAGTACCCCGTTGGGGAACTTTTTCTTTCCTTGCTAATGTCAGATAGTCAATAATTGTCTCCGTTGTGGTAAGCAGATCCCACACAGAGAATTTGACTCCCTTTGTGTCAGTTGCCTAGGCCCTGATCACAGTGTTGCTAACTGTTCGTTTATGGTGTCCATCTGTCATACCGAATTTGATCAGCCTAAGCACAAGTAAGATAAGAAACAAAATCGTAGGCCTTCAGATGACAATCAATTTCCACCTGACTCTCCTTTCAGGTTTGTAATTCTTGAACAAGGTGAGGTACCTACGCAGCCCTCTCCTCTTCCAGAAGTGATGACTCAGGCCTCTGTTGAAACCCTTTTGGAGTCTGACATGCCATCTCTCCCATCCACTTCTACACAAGCCTTCAACAGTGGCTCATCGGTTGGGTCCAGAACTGCTCAGCAGGCCTTGGATTCTGAAGAGCGTGCACTGCCTGGAGACTTGGCAATGGGGCCTCGGCCCACTACAGCTCAAGTGCATTTTCAGCATCTTCGAGAGCAGGCATGAGGGCACTGGACACGTCTAGGACTAAGACCTTAGCCACTCCTAAGGAGGGCTTCTGTACCTAGGCCTGCAGTTATGCCTTCTGGCTCAGCTCCACAGGATTCTCAGCAGGACCTTATCAGACTTTCAGAAGATCTTCTTTCTGTTGTCAGGTCTAGACAAACTGCTGCCACTGGAAAAAGGAAAAGGGATAACCCTTCAGAAATTTCAGGATCCCCCCCATGTCTGGGGGAGGACACAGAAGACTGGATCTCAAGAGTGTCCTTCATACACTTCTTGTGAAAGACCCTGACTCGGAAGAGGTCCTTCCTTCTGCCTCCACACCAGAGGATTTCACCTTTGGGGAGACCCTCCATGCCATGAGACAGCATTTCCAGTGGGAGGCTCAGGATTACTCATAGGCTGTGAAGAGGGTTAGGGAGTTCCTGGACTTACTGGAACATAAGCCTTTGGCTGTCCCTCTAATTCTGGAAGTGGTGGATAATGTTTTCTAGGAATCTTGTTTTAAGCCTAACTCTGTACCCCCTGCTGCTCGAGAACCAGCAGGTATTACCGTGTTCAAGAAACCCACAAATTTCTCTACAAAAACCTCTCAGCTGACCCTGAAGTGATCACACCAGGACCTAAGGGAGCGAGAGCCAGTTCTTCCAGAAATCCTCTTCCTACAGATAGAGAACAGGGCCCTTGACAGGTTCGGCAGGAAGATCTATACTTCTGCCACACTCACTATGACCCTCTCAACTGCCAGTTTCATATGATTAAGTACCAACAGACTATCCTTGACCAACTTAAACAGAAGGTGTCTTTGCCCTGGAGGACAAAAACCTTTTGAAGGAACTGTCAGAACTCTGTCATGCTAGTGCACAGGTTGCTAAGCATTCTCTACACTGTGGATATGATGTCATGGAAGCATCTTGCAGAGCTGCCACTACTGGGTCAGTGATTAGAGGATATGCTTGGCTCAAAGAACAAGCCCTTCCGGACCAAGTTAAATTTAATCTGTTAGATGCCCCCTTTGACAAGAATGTTCTTTTTGGTCAAAAGCAGCAGAAGTACTGAAAAAGATGGAGGACAAAGCCAAGTCTATGTAAACAGTGAAATATTTCCTCCAGATGCAGCCTCCCAGGATCAGTAGAAACCTCCCTGTTAAACACTGGTCCTTTTCCTTTCTGCCTAGAAGTAGCCAGAGGAAACCTCAAAGGGAAAAAACATGTAGGCAGAAGCAACTCATGCAAAAAGGCAGACAGTGGACCTTGGAAACATCAAGACAAGGGGGTTCTAGACACAAAGCCACTTCCAGAGACTCACAATAACTCAGCCACCCCACCTTCATCCCCAACACCAAAGCTAGGAGGAAGGCTCTCTTTCTATCATACCTGGACCCTGATTACCTCGGACAAGTGGGTTCTAAACATTATTGCTTATGGCTACAAGCTCACATTCACAGAGCAATTAAAATCCTCAGGTTTTCCAGATATCCCCCTAAATCAGTTGACAGAAGCCCTGGTTCAAATTCAAAATTTTTGTGTGCAATGAGCAGTAGAGCCAGCCCCTCCTCCTCAGCAGGGAATAGGATTCTATTCCAGACTATTTATGGTCCCCAGGAAAGAAAGCTCTTGGCGCCCTATCCTGGACCTGTCAAAACTCAACCAGTTTTTCTCTGTTTCCAAATTCAAAATGTTAACTCTTCAAAAGCTCCTTCCCATGCTGTCCATACAAGCTTCATGGTCTTTCTTGCTCTCTAGACCTAAAGGATGCCTACCTTCACATTCCTGTACAGGAATGCCAGAAAGTTCCTTCACTTCAGGACAGGATCCAGCCATTTTCAATTTTCTGCTCTGCCCTTTGGCATATCTTCTGCACCAGGAGTGTTCACAAAGTGCCTGTCTACAGTACTTGCTTTCTGCAGGACCAAGGAAATACAAATCCATCCCTTCCTGGATGTGACTGCCTTATACAGTCAACAGATCCCTCTAAACTACTCCAGGATCTCAAATTTACCCAGAGCCTCCTATCTGCTCTGAGGTTCGCATTGAACCCCCAGAAGTCCATCACTTCACCAACACAAAGGATTGTTTTCCTGGGGGCCCTCCTGGACACCACTCTTCAGAAGGCTTTCCTCCCCCCAGAAAAAGTGTCCTTCCTGACATATTACTTCTAAAGGATCCAAATAAAGAATCAGATTTCAGCAAAGGAATTCTTAAGAGCCCTGGGGTACATGGCTTCATGCATCCTCATGATCCCCCTTGACAAACTGCACATGAGGAAGCTGCAGTGGTATCTGAGGAACATATGGTGCCAGAACTCCCAACCACTAGAGTCAGAGATTCTCCTCATTCCTTGCCTCAAATTGGAGTTTGCATGGTGGGCATAGACTTGCACCCGCAACCCAGGCCTCCCCTTCATATTCAGTCTTCGAGAACAGACCCTTAGAACAGATGCCTCTAAGACAGCCTGGGCGGGGCTCACTTCCACAACCTACAAACCTAGAGGAAGTGGGAAATCAACATCAGAAATAAGGGCATCAGTTGGAAAGAACTCATGACTGTACAGAAATGCCTAATAGCCTTCAAAGAAAGTGGACACCAGATGTCCTGCTAGTAAAGACAGACAACACAACAGTAATGTGGTACATCAACAGACAGGGAGGAACACATTCCTACCCGCTTGTGGAGTCTAACAATGCAAATCTGGGAAACAGCACACTCTCTGGGACTGCATCTCATGGCACAGTACCTTCCTGGAGTTCAGAATGTTCTAGCAGACCACCTCAGCAGGAATCTTATGGACCCTTACGAGTGGCACCTGCACCCAGAGATTTTTCCAAACCATAACACAGTCCTGGGGGGGGGGATCCCCTCAAGTGATCTCTTTGCATCCAAATAGAACATGCAATTGCAAAAATTCTGAACCAGGATCAAACAAATCAGCCTGGAAAACAGACGCCTTCTTCCCATGGATCCAACTATTCATGTATGCATTCTCCCCCCATACCCCTAATTCCTAGAGTCCTGCTCAATATAAGGGAATCTGGTCCAAAAGCAATACTGATAGCCCCAGACTGGCCCAGACAGCGTTGGTACCCACTCCTCCTCCAGCACTCCAACTAGGCACAGTGGATTCTGCCTCAGAGGGTGGACCTCCTCAGTCAAAACAAGGGAAGGATTATTCATCCCAACCTGCCAATCCTCAGCTTGGCAGCATGGATGAACCCACAATGGTCTACACAGGCACCACCCTAAGTAAACAGGTGCTAGACATCCTGAGGATGTCCAGAAGACCTAGCACTAGGAAATCTTACAAAGCCAAATGGAAAAGATTCTCTATTTGGTGCAAAGACCACCACCTAGAGCCACAGTCAGGTCACGTTACCAGCATCTTGGAATACCTGACTTCACTGCTAAATCAGGGACTTTCCTACTGTTCAATTAAAATCCATGCTTCTGCCATTTCTGCATATGTGCCTTCACACACTCCTATCTTTTCCCACCCACTCTTGGGGGGGGGGGGTCATACACATTAGGCTTTCCAGAAGGAAGCCTCTGCTCTATGGGACCTGAACTTTGTTTTAGAAAAATTAACTTTGCCTCCCTTTGAGCCAGCAGCATCTACTGACCTCAAGTTTCTGACTTGGAAAACAGCTGTGCTACTAGCTATCACCTCAGCTAGAAGCTGCAGGCCCTCCTGGCAGTTGAACCCTTTCTTATTTTTCACAAGGGTAAGGTTTCTGTTAGAACCAACCCTACACTTCATGCCCAAGGTGATCTCTGATTCTGCCTTGAATCAAGCTGTCCATCTACCAGCCTTCTTCTCCAACCCTCAAAATAAAGGGGAGAGAATTCTGCATTCCTTGGATGTTCAGACACAGCTATGTCTGTACTTGGATAGGACAAAAGCTTTGAGAAAAACTGAGCAGCTTTTCATTACCTTTCTCCTGGTGCAGAAGGTAAACCAGTTTCCAAGCAAACTTTTTCCAAATGGATCTCCCATTGTATCTCCTTTTGGTATAGCTTTCATGGCAAGGTACCTCCAGCTAGGATTAGATCTTTCTGCACTAGGGCGACTGCTACTGCTGCCTTCATCAAGGGGGGTTCCCACCAAGGATGTTTTAGAAGAAGCCATCTGCTCTTCAGTGCATACCTTCACCAAAGACTACCATTTGGCATCCTTATCCAAATCTAGACCAGATTTTGCCATTGCTAACCTGTAGGACATTCTCTCTTCATCCTAGCATCCTTCCACCCTCTTTTCTGCTTTGGGAGTTTTCCCAGTATTCAGGACTGCAACAGTGAAACACAAAGGGGCATAGTACAGTTGTGTAAACTTACCATATATGTAGATGTTTGAGTGTATTCACTGTTGCAATCTTCTTTCCCACCCTCTTACTCCCTTAGCCTACTTATAGGCATCTTCTGACTGTGCATCTCAGCCAAGGAACCCTTTCTTGCCATCTCCTCCTCTGCCAGGCTGTCCTTTGGGATAGTTCCAGTCTTCTCAGGACTCCTGTTTGGGGGAGGCAGTAAAAGACTGGCGTTCTGATGTAATCTGGCTACATTTGTGCCTGAGCCTACTGATGTCGGTCTAGATGTCTGCCAGCCTGGGAGCCAGAAAGATTTTTCTCTGGTAGTCGGGCCGACCAAGGGCTTTCTGGGCAGGAAATCCTCAATAGTCAGGACTGCAACAGTGAATACACTCTAACATCTACATTTAAGCAGTATGACTGTCTTAAGAGCAGCTGAGAAATGTCCTGTGCAACATTGGGCAGTGCTTCACCAAACTAAGGAGAACCCTTGTTATGCAGAAATCAAATATTAACATCTCATAAAATAAATGTTTCCTGGGGGATTTTGAGCACCACGAACTGCATGTTTCTGCCAGAGGAAAAAGTCATTTCTAGCCAGATTTTCCTAGGTTGCAGCCCTTCCTTCTATGACTGCAAGGACTGTTCCTGTAGTCATAGGCTACATGTACTTGACTGCAAGGAGTATTCCTCTAGTCAAAGGCTACATGTCCTCCTTGAGCTTCATGGTCCCTCTTGTGAAGCTGCATTTAATGCACCTGTAAGATGAGAATTCCCCAATTTATAGAGAGTTCTGTTGGTGGATCTTTCAGCTAAAGTCCATTCCAGAGATTCCCTTTGTGGAAAACAAGGGTGAAAAAAAACTCATGACAGACATCTCTGACCAGGCTTGGGGAGCATATGCTGAAGCCCTAAAAGTCCAGGACTCTGGTAACAAGAAGGATTTAACCCAGTATATCATTTTGAAAGAGATGCTGGCTATTCTTCATACATTCTGGATATTCAGGTCACTGTTACAATTTGTCATCCTCAGTTTGATTACAGAAAACAATGGATACATGAATAGTCATGGAAAAGAACCCACCCCCATGACATCTACCTCTATTGCAAATAGTAATCAAAGCACATCACTCCCTAGATGACCAGTGTTCCACTAGCAGCATGTGCACTGGAGGTGCTTGGTGGGTGAGGATAGGATTGAATGCTCATGCCAACTCATCCATCCTAGGCTCATTGCTGTAGCAGCAGTACAAGCCTAACAAGCTCCATGCTACAAGCAGTATACCTCTTGGTTTGTAGGTTGTGCATGCACTTTGTGAAGGCAGTATTTGCAGTGCTTGCAAGCCTGCCGTAGGGTGATAAGTATTAGGGCACACTCCCTGGCAGTAGTACGACCCTCCAGCACCATCCTCTATCTCCTCACCAGCTCAGCACATGGGTTGAGTTGAGTTCAGGTGTGTCTAAAGTAAAACTGGCAAACCTGTTGAACAAGGAGAGGAGGTAGTGGCAGCTGATGGCCATCTGTAGGAAGATACAAAACAAATAAAAACAGTACACATCACTTTGGCACACTCCAAAATTGGCTTTGTATTTTGCATTGTATTAACCTCCTCTGTACCCTCTACTCCAGCTCTTTTTAAATATATTGACTGTGAGATTGCACAACCTTTGGATTAAGAAGAAACATCCTTTTTGCTACTTTTACAGTTTCAGTGAAATTTGACAGTGAAACAGGTTGAGGATTCCTGTTTCTTCAAAATGTTATGTTGAACAGTAAGACTTGCAAAAAACAGACTAGTCGTACTCTGCGTAAACAAACAAGGGGTATCCATTCTTATGGATTGTGCAGGCTATCAGTGAGCACCTGAAAGTTGATGTCCAAACAGAGTATCTTGCTGTTAGCCCACTTGCATCCTTTTATCAGCTGAACTGAGCAGGACAGTGCCCACTCCTCTTGTGTGAAGATTGGACCTCAGAAATGTCATTGAGCTGACAAGTTTGCAGAACACCTGCACAATAGAATTGCACACATCAAATTTGAATTGCCAGATCACCCAGTTATGCTGATGTTTCCTGTGATGAGTGACTTTACAAGTAGCTTAGCAAAGGGAGAAGTTGCCCTGGTTGCAAAGTGTTAGAGGGCATAATTGAGATGTGCAGAAGTGTATTTCTTTTATTATTTTTTAGTACCAGCATTTTATTTTTTTATCTTTGCTTGAGCTGAAGGTGTGGGTCTGCTATAGTCTTCCAATTGGTGCAAAGATACCGATCGGCTTTTTCCAGAGTCAGACGAACTACTTTTTGTTAACCTTCACTGAAGAGCTATACAGCTGAGCTGTGGGGCCATGGGTCTGCTGTAGTAAGCTGCAGGTACCAACCGACTTACAGATTAAGCTGAACGCCTTTTTTTTTTTTTTTTCCTTTGTGTTCTTCATGTAAGAGCTGAACTGGTGGGGCTGTATGTCAGGTTCAGATACAAGGTGCTGGATGAGCCAGCTACAGCTCCGGACTTTACTTTTGGATGCTTTCTGCATATATGGGAGAGATGCCTCCTTTATGCTTTTCTCCCTAACTCCTGATCCCCAGAGTGTTCTAGAATTAATCCAGAGCAGAGCCAGTCTAACTCTCTGCTGGTCTTTGTCTGACCAAGGATTCATTGATTATCACCACAGCTGTGTCTCTTGTGAATCACACAGAAATTGTTTTCCTCCACCCCCCATGCTGTTGTGTTTTTAAACTCAACTGTCTTTCTAGTTGCCTGCCTCTTATGCTCATTTGACCACATATCTCCTTGCCTCTCTCACCTTTCATTAGCTATTGTGAGTAAGCACAAAATTACCATTTTGAGAAATAACTCCCATTCAGCTATTAAAATGTATTGGTCATCCCACTGTATTCCACAGAGCCAGAATACAAAGTGCCCACCCCCTTCTATTCTATGTTGCTCTTTTAAAATTAGTGGTTCTCCACTTTGTTAAAGCTTAAGTTTATCCCTCTTTGATATCTAACTGCTTAGGGCACACTGCAACTCTTAGGACATTAACCCATTTTTCCATCTTTCCTTTAAAATTTGCAACATCTGCTCCAAGACCACCACTTAGTGGAGAGCTGACATTGTGCCTCTCAGTAGTCTTGGTCCTAGTGAGAGAAGGAGCATAGGGACATTTCCTGAAGACTGCTGATCACCAGAAAGTCTAATAACTTCATAGGTGCCACCTTTGAATTTGTGCTTATATTTTGCTCCTGGTGAGAGAAGGAGCAAATTGCATTGATTCCTCGTGATTTCTGATTGGGCAGTGAGTGTCTGTGTTGGACCTTTCTGATTGGTCTAATTATTATTCAAGGCATCTGCCAGAAAAAGGCTACAAGACTTGAGACCCTTGCATCATTTGGGAAAAGACTGTTGATCACCAAAGAGCCAGTGGCCTGCTTCTCATCTTGGGATTGGTGCTACTGTTTTGCTTCTGGTGAGAACAGAAGCAAAGCAGCATTGTATTCCAGCTGTATGATGTTGTGGTGAGACCAGCACTAGTAGAAGCAAGGCAGTAGCCATTCAGGAATCCCCTCTTTTCATCATTCTTGACAAAGTTTATTTTTTTTCTTTTCAGTAAGTACTGCTGAATTGCTGCTTTCTAACCTAGCTTCAGAATATCTCCCTAAATAGGTCATCCACAAATCATCAGAGTCTACTTACTAGTTTTCCCTCAAGTGTTTGGCAGTGCCCTGTACAGACACTTTGAGTTGATATTTTTGCTGGAAAAGCACCCTTGAAATTTCAACCATACCCAGTAGCACACAGGACAACTAGTTGGCAGTGACAAACACTGCCCCCAGAGTTGCAAACCAGACACTCCTAACATTACTTTATATTCTCACTCCAGCTGTCTAATCTATAAGAAAAGGCCTGTTGCTATGGTTATGAATTTTCCCACCATCTCCATTATCAGCCTGATGGATATGTGCATCCTGAAGCAATGTAGAAATTGCTTCTTATTTATTCTCAAACAAACTGATATCATGTGAGAGATGTATTTACAGCGTCTCTGGAGGCAAAATTCTCACATAAAGGCACTCCTAATCTCAATCAAGTTGCCAGCAGTACACACACTGCACCCATCACACACTGCACGAAGCAGACACATAGACCCATATATGCTGAGGTAGTTAAATGTAATCTTACTAAACACCAAAGATGACCTGCATGAAGTACACATAAGTATCCTCAGCAGCCCCAAATGCTCTCTTTCAAAACAACATCCACATTAACACATACAGCCATATCTCGTGGAGCCTTTGGTTCTAAGCCTGTAAGGCAAACCATCACCCAACCCAACATTCTGGTCATTGGAGCCTCCATTGTTAGATGCACTGATGTCCATCTCACCAGGTGGAATAAGGAGAAAGTCAAGGTAATTTGCTTAACTGGGGGCCTGGGTCCGTCACATTATGCATGCACTCAGGTCATTGGACCATAAGTACCAGATGAGGACCGTGTCATAAGATCAAAAGCTAAAAAGACTGAAAACCAAAATATCTAAAATTCAAAATACTGAAAGCATTTGTAATGTAGGGGGCAAGCCCCCTGTGCCCCAGCATCCCCTTCTAATTATATGTACCAACTCTGAGATCGCAGAACATTGCAGAATGGGCAAGAAACCAAAGCTCATCCCTGTCCATATTCAAGTGTAACTTGGATCTATGGATGAGGAACAGAAGATTTACCCCAGGTCTACCCCCTGTATTACTAATGAACAGAGGCAGCTCCTAAATATGCCTTTACACAGCTATTAACATGCTTGTATAGAGTTTCTGTGAAAAGTTCTGTGTAGGTAGCAGTCTCTCAGAGTTTATGGGGTTTGAAATGTTGCCATTTTATCACTTAATGGTAGGAAGTTAGCCTTAGAGTAGTTCCTGAATATTCCAGGGTTAGCTGGGGTTCTGGGTTTTATTTTTACTTCAAAAAAGATAATTTTGTGGTCTCTAACCTTACCCTAGATGCCATTACACGAGGGGTGTGCAGCACTCTCCCGTATTTGTGAGGATCCGAGTTATTACTAGGGGTAATATACTGTTATTGATCGTGGAATAGCCAAGGTTAATCTAACACCAAATGGGATAGGTTAATTTAAGCACCAAGAGGAAAATTGGATAGGGATTTTGCCCCTTCTCCACTGTTGTATGATCTCAGAGTTGGTATATGTAATTAGCAGATGGTGTGGGGGGTCCTGGGCGACTTGGCCCCCTGCATTAAAAATGCTTTTGATATTTTGAGTTTTAGATATTTTGGATTTCAGTCTTTTGAGCTTTCGATCTTATGACATAGACCCCAAGTATGCCACAGTCATACTCTGTATGGGTGTAAATCACCTGAGATGTACTTCTCGAGACTATATGAAGAGAAGCATCATGGAGCTCTCAGAATGTGTGTCCCAGGCTATGAGCCTAGCTTTGAACAGCATTTTATCTTTTCGAAGGATGATGTCACAGTACAAACAGAAGAGGACTGACTTTAATAATTGGATTAGTTTCAGGTGTCATTCTAAGGGGGTGCAATATTTGTCAGCATGCAGGGAGATGGTCAGCTAACCGTACTGCTTTGCCAGGGATACGTCTGCACCTCTCCCGTCTAGGCTTTCGAATGTTAGCTAAAACACATTGTCCTCCCCCATAGTGGCTTTTTTTAGGCAATGCCAAACTGAAGATACTTTTGACATTACTGCTCAATGCTAGGAGTCTAAAAAAAAAACTCCACTCCCTGCAAGCCCTCCTCACCCTAGAGAATGCTGATGTTTGTGCAGTCACCTAGATTTGGATTAAGTTCCACAGAGAGCACAGTGGCAGTGCAAGGCTATAATGCCTTCCACAGATTTCGAACAGCTATAACACAGATGGGAACAAAAGGTGGAGGTGTTTAGTTTTACATCAAAAATAACTGTATGTCAAGGCTGGTTAAACAGGACAATTCACTTGAGCTTCTCCATGTACACATCACCATAGGCAAAATCCTACCACTTTCTTGCAAGTAACAAGGCCCTCTCTGTGACCCAGAAAACTCATAACATGTATTTAAACGTATTGGAAACGCTCACTATTCAACCCAATACCATACTCTTGGGTGACTGTAATTACACTACTATTAACTAGGAATCAAATGTTACAGCAAACGTACAGGCAAAGAGATGGATGTTGTAAACACAGACTCCTTGTACCAGATTTTTAATACACCGACCAAGGGTGCAAACATACTGGATCTGGTCCTCACTAAAATGGTAGAGTGGTGCACAACCCCTAGTGTAATGGCTTCTAGGGTAAAGTCAGACCACAGAATTGTCTTTTCTGAAGTAAAAATAAAACCTGCAATTCCAGCTAACCCTGGAATATTCAGGAACTACTCTAAGACTAACATAACCTGGCAAAATTTCAAGCTCCCATAAACCCTCTTATTTAACATCTTCATCAACGACTTACAAAAAGCAGCCAACAATGCTGCTGTCATACAGTACCCAGATGACTTCACCTCTGTGGTGCAAAGACCCTTGAAAAACTACAACAAATAATTCACGAGTCCTTACAGAAGGTTGAAACACAGCTCTTCGACTCTCAACTTCTATTAAACTCAAAAAACAAAAGTAATCCTATTTACACCTAAATTCTGCAGTGTCAAAAAATGCCCAGTTCACTGTACACTAAAATATAAATCGTCCCAGATGTCAAGCTTCTAGGAGTAACTTGATGAAAATATGAAGTTTGACATTCGCATTAAAGCAGAAGTTAGAAAAACGCATCTAAAATTATAGAATTAAGCCCTACCTAACTGATGGTGCCAGAAAACATATTGATTCTACCTACTTCCAACTTTTTCCTGTGGTGCTCAAATCCTTATCAACCTGCAAGCTCCCCAGTCTCCCTCACTTCAGCAGTACTATCACAAAGTAGCAAAATTTGCTTTTAACCTGCCTCAGAGGTTTCATCCTTGCTCAGTCCTAAAACTACTCCACTGGACAGAGCTCTCACACTATCTTGCCTTTTCTCAACTTATCATTCAACTCCACAGAAAAATGCCCAAGGCTAGCCCATCTTATCCAGCTCTATACACCCAGTAGATGCTTTTGCTTCGAGGACAATTACCTTCGCCCATTAACCAGATTCAGCAACTTAGCAGGTAATTCACAGGTGGTCTGCCTATCTCAAAACTCTGGAACTCTCTTCCACTGTTAGACATCAGAGTAAAATTAAACCTTTTAAAAATCAGCACAGACAACACATGATGGAAAAAAAGTAGTCTTGCTTTTGCTCTACCCTTGATTAATATATCTGTCCTCTACCTTACCCTGTTTAGCCTTCTGTTCACTCCTCTATCTCTTCTCTGTTGTTTGTGTTTATACTGCCTCCCTTACCTTTACCACCTCCCACCTCCTGTCTCACTCTGCTGTCACCTCCTCACTTCTGTGTTACTCGTGTTGTTCCCTCAGCATCTCTCCATCTTGACCAACTCCACTGTTACTAACTACATTAAACCAAATGGAATGGACTACCATTCTATTTGTATTTTCTGGTTGTTAAAGTGACCACTTAAGTTCAGTGTATGTATTCTTTTTCTAAGGAATGTATCTTATGTTTTGCGCTGTTTAATTTCTCTCAAGAATTTATGTTAAGATTTGAATTGGGGTTTTTTTATTCAGAGCTTTTTTCCCCAAACCTCTGCTGAAATGGAGCTTTTGCCTAGCCGGACAGTCCCTGTAAATAAATAATTTCCAGCAGTTATGGCTTTATACGCACACTACAGGGTCTAGCATTCTCTGTTGTATATGTTCATGATAGTGTGTTGCTGACTTTGAATTTAAAAAATCAGTGTCGGTGGGGTAGAACAGGTAGTGCACACACCTTTGGTGCAGAAGGCTGTGGGTTTGTTTCCTACTCCATCCAGGTAGTTGGATTACTGACAGTAAATTGCAACACAAGGGTGTGCTGGACTCACTCCTCAGTGTGTCGTCCTTCTGAGGAGATGCTAAACTGAGGCCCCATCAGCCTGAGTTGTTGGTAGCTCAGGTGGATGGAAAAGATGCCATGACACCTGTCAAAAAGAGTAGTGGACTGTCAAAAAGAATAGTGGACTTTCCTCTATAGGTTTACTATCATTTTACTAACACTTGGTCAAGTCATCATATCAACGACTCACTTCTGAGGAAAAGCCGTAATGCTGAATTCTGGTATACCTGAAATTACTGAATTCAGAATTCCCTACTGCCCTGGACCTAGGAACAAGTGTTAACATGGGTTGAGAAAGAGCAAGATATTTCCAGTCGAAAATATTGGTGTTCAGCATTTCCAACGTTCGGGTTTTGGACTTTCAGCAAGTTGGAGTCAACTGAGCGCGAGTCAGTAAATTAATAGTAAGCCTTATATCTACTTATCTATATCTGTATATCTATATCTATATCTATATCTATATATATATATATATATATTCTAACAGCCGTAGCCAAGGAGGAAAGCACCATTTTTTTGAAAACATATTTGCAGCATTTCTTGGGTTTTCCGTAAGCGTTTGCTCACTTCTTTTTCTACTACTTTATATATATATATATATATATATATATATATATATATATATATATATATATGTTTATTTTTCTTTATTTTTCCTCAAGATGAGACAAAAATTGATCTTTTGTGTTCAGTGCTGTACCCTCGTTAACTACCTTAGATAAAGTAAATAAAATCAGAAAGCAAAGATAACACCAAATCTCACCAGTTATGCATGGAGGTGCTCCAAATTTAGGGTTGGGATTGGGCAGGTAAGTTTAACTTTATTTTTGCATTTGATCTCCTAGGTCTTCAAAATGTATACCAGGAGAGCCTGAGCAGACATGTAACCCTGCTTCGTCCCTGATTTTTTCAAAAAAAAAAAAAAAAAAAAAAAAAAAAAAAGAGAGAATCTGTAGGGATTTCCAGTGGTATATTTGCCACACAGTACAACAGACAGCTTCTAGCCTGTTGTGCCCTGAAAGTCTGAAAACTGCACATCCTTCCATTGACTCAGGACCTCACATATGCTTTTTTCCACCCCCCCTGTGAATCTGCAGGTACTGCAAAAGGAAAATTGAGAGTTTCTTTATATTATCTCCAGCTTGCCCAGACAAATGTGATTTTTATTTGTTGCAGAGTGCTGCAAAATAACCTTGGCAAATACCTGAACTTCACTATCAAATATCCAGATATGTCAACCTCATGGTTGGGATTATTATTTATTTTAACTGTTTTCCCCTGAAACTATTGGACATTCTCAAAGAAGTGGAAAGAGCCAGTCCTAGGAAATCTTACCTTCCAAAATGGGTATGATTCTTAATTTAGACTTTTCTCTTAGTCTGGATGGTCTGAACAGCCCAGTAACTAAGTTTTTTAATTATTTGTCCCCTTTGAAGCATTGTTGCCCATTACTTCATAAGTTGCAGGTCTGCAATCTCAGCATGTATTCCTGTTCTCCTCCCACTTGCGTTCTGCTTTCTCCCAAGAGCTTCATTAGAAGAATCCAACATTTGAGAGTGCATAAATGACAAGGATTGCTTTCCTGATCTAAACTTGGAATAAACTGATGATCTGAAGTAGTTAACTTCATTTGATCAGCAACCTGTGGATATCGAATCCGACCTGGATCCGAGCCGGCAGCTTTCCAAGCTTGAGATCCGAGCTCCAAACTCCTCCCCTTACCCACAATACCCTGCCATCTCCTTCGAACCCCCAGAGCTCGTTTGCCGCAGCTTCTACAAGCACGAGTTACGAGCTCCGGGTTAAGAGTTAGTGAGTAGTTGTTTAAATAATCAAGGTAATTTTTAATGGGGCTGGTGTCAATTTCATGACCTCATTGCCTATCAGTCCTTATAATCAAAACTAAAAGCTGAAAACCAAAATATCTAAAATTCAAAATACTGAAAGCATTTGTAATGTAGGGGGCAAGCCCCCTGTGCCCCAGCATCCCCTTCTAATTATATGTACCAACTCTGAGATCGCAGAACATTGGAGAATGGGCAAGAAACCAAAGCTCATCCCTGTCCATATTCAAGTGTAACTTGGATCTATGGATGAGGAACAGAAGATTTACCCCAGGTCTACCCCCTGTATTACTAATGAACAGAGGCAGCTCCTAAATATGCCTTTATACAGCTATTAACATGCTTGTATAGATTTTCTGTGAAAAGTTCTGTGTAGGTAGCAGTCTCTCAGAGTTTATGGGGTTTGAAATGTTGCCATTTTATCACTTAATGGTAGGAAGTTAGCCTTAGAGTAGTTCTGAATATTCCAGGGTTAGCTGGGGTTCTGGGTTTTATTTTTACTTCAAAAAAGATGTGGTCTCTAACCTTACCCTCGATGTCATTACACGAGGGGTGTGCAGCACTCTCCCGTATTTGTGAGGATCCTAGTTATTACTAGGGGTAATATACTGTTACTGATCGTGGAATAGCCAAAGTTAATCTAACACCAAATGGGATAGGTTAATTCAAGCACCAAGAGGAAAATTGGATAGGGATATTTCCCCTTCTCCACTGTTGTATGATCTCAGAGTTGGTATATGTAATTAGCAGATGGTGTGGGGGGTCCTGGGGGACTTGGCCCCCTGCATTAAAAATGCTTTTGATATTTTGAGTTTTAGATATTTTGGATTTCAGTCTTTTGAGCTTTTGATCTTATGACATAGACCCCAAGTATGCCACAGTCATACTCTGTATGGGTGTAAATCACCTGAGATGTACTTCTCGAGACTATATGAAGAGAAACATCATGGAGCTCTCAGAACGTGTGTCCCAGGCTATGAGCCTAGCTTTGAGCAGCATTTTATCTTTTCGCAGGATGATGTCACAGTACAAACAGAAGAGGACTGACTTTAATAATTGGCTTAGTTTCAGGTGTCATTCTAAGGGGGTACAATATTTGTCAGCATGCAGGGAGATGGTCAGCTAACTGTTCTGCTTTGCCAGGGATACGTCTGCACCTCTCCCGTCTAGGCTTTCGAATGTTAGCTAAAACACATTGTCCTCCCCCATAGTGGCTTTTTTAGAAAATGCAAAAAACCGTTTGGATCAACCCAAGAATAGCAAACAAAATAACCAAACGGATAGTACCTACACAGCCAAGCAAGCAAAATAAATCCACCGGAACCAAGATAAAATCTAGATATTTTAATAGATATCCACAGAGCTTTAGTTGGTTGAGCGCTTTCACTCGTCACAGCGAGTTTCATCAGATGATGATCCCCTCCCGAGGAGATACCTCACAAACTCAAGTGTAAGAGGAGGCACTTGGACTCCCCAGAGTCCCTCATGGAAGACACCGACTTAGAGGAAGGGGAAGGTTCCCCCAGGTCACCCCCCGGGGACGTCTCCTTTGAAGACATTATGGAAATGCGCTTAAAGGGGGATGAGCAGCCCAAAAGCCTTCCTCGGATGAGTTGGTGTTTCTGGAGGCATTCGACGCAGGCTCGTCTACCTCTTGGGTGTCCCCTCCGGCTGACCCCGTGGTGGACTTGATCACTAAAAGGGCGTGGAAGGAACCGGACACTGCAGAGCCAACCCCAGGAGGCCTGATAAGATTCTTAGCCCCCCGATGGATAGGACAGCATGGAGCAAAGGTTTTCCCGTAGATGCCATGGTGGTAGCGGCTGCCACCAGGAAGGAATTAGCACAAGATAGTTCATCAGTTCATCCTCCTGATAAGGAGTCTGTCGATGGACGTGTGGAAAGTAGATGTTTCTTCAACTACCTTCTTCTCTATAAAGAGCTGAATTACATGGCCCATGTTATTAGGCTTCAGTGAAGTCTGTGGTCAAAGCGTGAGTCTCCCCAGAGTCCATGTGAGGACAAACGGCGCTTCCTCAGCTTCGCATGGCCCACTCTAAAGCTGTGTCAAACAGGTCTATGTAGCTCTCCCATGCCCGCGGAGGGAGACACGCTAAATTAGCCGGATCAGGCATCACCTTAAAGTGTCACACCTGGCTCCGACTTTGCGGGACCCTTCAAGGCGTCCTTAAGCTAGCTCCCTTGATTCTACTCTGTGGAAGACCATCCGAGATATGCTGGTTCAGAAGCGTGAAATATGGGAAAATGGCTGTCTGCTGTCAGAATCACGCCTGGCTCCTCAAGAGTCCTTTTCTAGGAACCAGAGATGACAAAAGAAGATGTGGTTCCTTCCGGGAAGTCTCAACTTTGATCCCGTTACGCTCCGGACTCTTAAGTCCTTCAGAGGCAGGGGTCAGGTGAACCAACCCAGAGAAGGCAGAGGGGGCGGGAAGAATTGCAGGTCCGCGAGAACCTTTCTCTGATCAATCCACGCAGCAGCCCTGAGGGGTTGCCCAACTGCTGCTCTCTGGAGGCAGTTGGGGGGCATTTTTCAGAGCACCTGGCACAGTGGGAGTCCATCACAACGGATTGCTGGGTGCTTCGCGTAATATCCAGAAGTTACTCTATCCCATTCGTAAACTTACCTCCTCGATCGTGGGAGCCTCCCCAATGTACCACCCAGTCAGAGGGAGGCTGCAGCTTTAGAAATAGAAACGCTGCTAGAAAAAAGAGCCATCCAGCACGTCCCCCAGACCAGTTTGGATTAGGCAATTACTATAGGTTCTTTTTGGTGCCAAAAAAGACGGGGGACTTGAGGCCAATCTTCGACCTTTCTACTATAAACCTCTTCATTGCCAAGGAGAAATTCAGGATGGTCACACTTCAATCTATTCTTCCCTTGTTGCAGTAGAACAACTGGATGTGCTCCATAGACCTCAAATCGCGTGCTACCCACATTCTGGACGGCGTTCAGGAGGTTCCTCCTCTTTTCGGCTAGGGAGGCCAGAGTCACTTCAGTTTAGAAGTCCCTACCGCAGGCTCACCACGGCCCCAAGTGTTCTGGAGTCCGTAGCGGTAATGTAAGCCCACAGAGGCTTCAGAGAATGCAGGTTTTTCCCATACCCTAGGCTGACTGGCTCCTTACCATTCCCACCAGGCATCTACTGGCCTTGTAGGGATTATTTCCTGCTCCTGGCTTCCAGTTGGGATCACTATAAACCACGGAAATGCGTTTCTTCAACCTGCTGAAATTGGACTTCATAGAGGCTGAAGGATAGACCGCTGGCAGGCTGCTTTTGACATAAAGTTAGACTTTTGCAGCGAGCCCTCCGTCTTGGCCTCCTTCAATGTCAAGCCCCATCGGTGGAGGTAGTCCTGAGGCTTTAGGGTCCATGGCGGTGGTGATCCAATCTTTAAGTTAGCGGCAGCTTACATGAGGAAGTCCTCCTAGTGGACCTTGGCAGGACAGTGTCCCGATCCTTCAGCACCGTTGGACTCTATCTTACTCAACCCAGAGTTTCTGGATTTCCCTCTTGTGAGGTGGATCAGTCTAGAGACGATACCGACGTGCGGCTGGCTCGGACACGGGCTGCACAAGCGCGGGTGGGGGGTGAGGGGCATTGCAGGCAGAGCTGTCCAAAGTGTAGACCTCAGACAGGAGCCGTGCTGCATATCAATGTTCTGGAGATGAAGGCGGTGCTTCTAGCTGCAGGCCTTCAGCGCTACTCCTCGGGGCTATTGCAGTCGGACAGAAAACATGCGGTGGTCTGGTACATCAACAAACAGGGAACCAGGTCCTACCCTCTCTTTGCTGAGAGGCCATGAGAGTTTGGGATTGAAATGGAAGTATCCATCTACTGCTTTCTGTTAGCAATGCACATTCTGGAGTGGGTCCAACATCCATGGCAGACCAGCTGAGTGAGGAACTATCCTCCTCACCTTCTGAGTGGTCTCTGAACCCCTTAGTAGCGAATCAGATCTTCCACAAGTGGGGCCAGCCTTGCTCTTGCAGAGCCTTCAAGCATATAAAGTCTGTGAGTTTTTCCACTCTAATCCCCGAGGGAAAGCCCCCAGAACTTACTCTTGTTCATGCTTGGCCATCCGGTCTTCTTTATGCTTATCCTCCTCTTCCATTGATAACAAAATTCTTACAGAAAGCTCGCTCGGTTGAGGAACAAAGTCATCCTCATAGCTCCATTCTGGCCTCGTCAACCTGGTTCCCTTTTCTATGGTCTCACCTCATAGCTCTCTTTGGACCTTAGATCCCATTTCGAATCTGATATCTCACCCATTGGGATTGGAACCCCGAATCTAGTCGACCTCATGCTCTCAGCTTGGTTTGATCCAGTTCCATTAGTTAACTAGGACTCCCACATTATCTAAATGACAGTAGAGCTCCATCAGTAGCTGCTCATAAAGCCTCCTACCAGGAAGGTTTACAATAGCAAATGGAGGCGTTTTTCCATCTGGGCCTCCGATAGAATTTGGACCCTTTCACAGCTCCTATTCGGCAGTGTTTGATTTCTTATCTCATCTTTCAACAAGGGCCAGCTCTTCTACTGTAAAAAGATACAGATGGCTGCTATATCCCATTTCCACATTGGGGGAACAGAATTTCAATCCCTTAGCCTCCACTAAGATCTGTATGACTTTCTTAAAAGGCACCTTTCTCTTAAGGCCTCCCATTAGAAATGCGTTCCCCATGGGACCTGACTTTGGTCCTTCAGGCCCCTCACGGACCCCCTTTGAACCACTTGGCTTCGGTTGAATTGAAATTCTATGACCGGAAAACTGCATTCTTAATAGCTATCACCTCGGCCAGAAGGGTGTCGCAACTTCAGGCCCTCTGTATTAAGCCCCCCCGTATCTTGTCCTCCATAAAGACAGGGTTTCTCTCAGGACTAATCCAACCTTTTTACCTAAAGTGGCAAACATCAACCAGTCTATTAATCTACCAGTTTTTTTCCCTAACTATCAGAATAAAGGGGAATATAGACTTCATTTTTTAGATGTGCATAGACAGTTGCGTTTTTATTTGCACAGAACAGCTGCCTTTCGAAAATCAGAGCAGCTCTTTGTTTCTTTTGCGAAGCTCTTCTTGGGGAAGCCTGTGGCGAAGGTGACTCTATCCAGATGGATCTCTAACTGCATTTTACTTTCATACAAGATTTCTGGTCTGCCTGAGCACATAGGGGTCCATGCTCACTCAACCCGTTCAATGGCTACTTCTGCTGCTTTTTGGTCAAAGATTCCTCTTGATGACATTTGTTCTGCGGCTACTTGGGCCTCTTCACATACCTTTATTTCTCATTATAAGCTGGATTTGATCTCCAGAGGTAGAGCAGCCTTTGGCTCTGCAGTGCTCCGGAATATCCTTCCTTGCGGGCCTCCAGTGTTTCGGTAGCTGGGGACTCTGTCCCACAGGTTGCTGATCAAATGAAGTTAACTACTTCAGATAAAGAAGTTATGTACTCACCATAACGTTCCATCTGAGTAGGTAACTTCATTTGTCAGCAACCGACCCTCTCTCCTTCCCCCTAACCGGGTTCTTTAGATACCTGGACCATAGTTTGGTCTCAGGTAAAAACCTAACCTAAGGTTTAAGAAAAAAACTTTCAGGTTGTGGTATTGTCTTGTGATATTGTATAAATGGGCAAATGCGATTTAGGGGTTGGAAGGGGATGGCAGGGTATTATGGGTAAGGGGAGGAGTTTGGAGCTCGGATCTCAAGCTTGGAAAGCTGCCGGCTCGGATCCAGGTCAGATCTGATACCCACAGGTTGCTGACAAATGAAGTTACCTACTCAGATGGAACGTTATGGTGAGTACATAACTTCTTTTTACCATCCTTTGGACTAGAAAATTTTGTGGACTTGTATTTTTGTTAGCATTACATTTTTTCCCCATAAATTTCTCTTTCTGAAAGTTGTTGGTTCAGGAAGACCAGCTTCAAAAGTACAAGCATTTAAGTTCAAGCCTTTTTACACAACCTTGCTCAATGAAAGTTGCCCTAAAGTCCAGTGCCTCTAGCCCTCATTTTATGTAAAAGGTGGAGTCAGCTGTCTTGTTCAGCCAACTCAGTCTTCAACTACAAAGACATGCATCTGGAACGTTTCTTCCCGGGCCGCTGCTGAAAATTGGCTTTGTTCCAAGTCGGACTTTCCCAGTAAACAAATTATAAATAAAATAAATAAACTACTAGTTTTCTAGTCTGCCAAATTGCTGGGAAGAGAGTAGTGTAAAATCTTAACCATAACGATAGATGTCCTTCTCTTCTATGTGCAGTATTCTTTACACATGGGTTGTCTTCTGCCCAACAACGTGATGTCCGCCCTATATAAAAAGCGTATAGCCACTGCCAGTATGTGGGACATTGCAGATAAGTTCTGACAGTGTCATCCATAAAAGGGACGTACGTACGTACGTACCACCCTCGGAGCAAGGAAGCCCCGTGAGGAACAATAGTTTTAAGGCAAACAAGGAGTCATCCTAGGAAGGGACAAGTTGCAGGGGGAAAGTGAATGGGACGGAATACTACAACATACAAGAACAGCTGAGGTTATGGTAAGATTTTACATAACCATTCTATGTTCTTCTATTCAATTAGTTTAAGTGCCCCATCAGCGGAATTAGTCCTGAGAGCTTTAGGGTCCATGGCGGTGGCGATCAATCTTTCACCGTTAGCGTGCTTACACATGAGAGTCTTCCAGTGGACCTTGTAGGCTCAGTGGTCGATCCTTCAGCATCTGTTGGACTCTATCTGCCTCAGCAGAGTTTGCAAGGATTCCCTCTTGTGGTGGATCCAGTCTCGGGAACTTTGGGAAGGATGACCATTTATAATGCCGCAACCCCAAGCCATGGTAACCACGGACGCTTCTCGCCTTGGGTGGGGGGGGCATTGCATGGGCAGGACTGTCCAAGGTACGTGGACTCAGACAGAGACCGTGCTGCATATCAATGTTCTGGAGATGAGAGCGGTGCTTCTAGCGTTGCAGGCCCTTCATGCCCTTCTCCCTCCAGGGACTATTGCAATTCAGACAGACAGCATGTCGGTGGTCTGGTACATCAACAAACAGGAGGGAACCAGGTCCTACCCTCTTTGCTGAGAGGCCATGAGAGTTTGGGATTGGGCAATATCCACCAACTGCTTTCTGTTAGCAACGAACATTCCGGGTCGGTCCAACATCCTGGCAGACAAGCTGAGTCGAACTATCCTCTCACCTTACGAGTGGTCTCTGAACCCCTTAGTAGCGAATCAGGTCTTCCACAAGTGGGGCCAGCCTTGCTGCGAGCCTTTAAATGCAAAGTGCAGCGTGTTTTTTGCTCTAATCCCCCGAGGGAAAGCCCCAGAGACACTCTTGTTCATGCTTGGCCATCCGGTCTTCTTTATGCTTATCCTCCTCTTCCATTGATAACAAAATTCTTACAGAAAGCTCATCGGTTGAGGAACAAAATTATCCTCATAGCTCCATTCTGGCCTCGTCAAACCTGGTTCCCTTTTCTATGGTCTCACCTCATAGCTCCTCTTTGGACCTTAGATCCCATTCCAGATCTGATATCTCACCCATTGGGATTGGAACCCCCGAATCTGGTCGACCTCATGCTCTCAGCTTGGTTGATCCAGTTCCATTAGTTGCTAGGACTCCCGGTATCTCGTCGGCAGTGAGCTCCATCCTAGTAGCTGCTCATAAGCCCTCTACCAGGAAGGTTTACAATAGCAAATGGAAGTGTTTTTCCATCTGGGCCTCCGATAGGAATTTGGACCCTTTCACGGCTTCTATTCCGGCAGTGCTTGATTTTCTCACATCTTTCGACAACGGGCCAGTTCTTCTACTGTAAAGGTACAGATGGCTGCTATATCCCATTTCCACATTGGAGACAATTTCAATCCCTTAGCCTCCACTAAGATCTGTATGACTTTCTTAAAAGGCACCTTTCTCTTAAGGCCTCCCATTAGAAATGCCGTTCCCCCATGGGACCTGACTTTGGTCCTTCAGGCCCTCACCGGACCCCCCTTTGAACCCGCAGCTTCGGTTGAATTGAAATTCCTATGTTGGAAAACTGCATTCTTAATAGCTATCACTTTGGCCAGAAGGGTGTCGGAACTTCAGGCCCTCTGTATTAAGCCCCCGTATCTTGTCCTCCATAAAGACAGGGTTTCTCTCAGGACTAATCCAACCTTTTTACCTAAAGTGGCAAACATCAACCAATGTATTAATCCAGTTTTTTTCCCTAACTATCAGAATAAAGGGGAATATAAACTTCATCTTTTAGATGTGCATAGACAGTTGCGTTTTTATTTGCACATAACAGCTGCCTTTCGAAAATCAGAGCAGCTCCTTGTTTCTTTTGCGAAGCTCTTCTTGGGGAAGCCTGTGGCGAAGGTGACTCTAGCCAGATGGATCTCTAACTGCATTTTACTTTCATACAAGATTTCTGGTCTGCCTGAGCACATAGGGGTCCATGCTCACTCAACCCGTTCAATGGCTACTTCTGCTGCTTTTTGGTCAAAGATTCCTCTTGATGACATTTGTTCTGCGGCTACTTGGGCCTCTTCACATACCTTTATTTCTAATTATAAGCTGGATTTGATCTCCAGAGGTAGAGCAGCCTTTGGCTCTGCAGTGCTCCGGAATATCCTTCCTTGAAGGCCTCCCAAGTGTTTCGGTAGCTGGGGACTCTGTCCCACAGGTTGCTGATCAAATGAAGTTAACTACTTCAGATAAAGAAGTTATGTACTCACCATAACGTTCCATCTGAGTAGGTAACTTCATTTGTCAGCAACCGACCCTCTCTCCTTCCCCCTAACCGGGTTCTTTAGATACCTGGACCATAGTTTGGTCTCAGTTTTTTTTCTTAAACCTTAGGTTAGGTTTAAGAAAAAACTTTCAGGTTGTGGTATTGTCTTGTGATACTGTATAAATGGGCAAACGCGATCTGGGGGTTGGAAGGAGATGGCAGGGTATTATGGGTAAGGGGAGGAGTTTGGAGCTCGGATCTCAAGCTTGGAAAGCTGCCAGCTCGGATCCAGGTCAGATCCGATACCCACAGGTTGCTGACAAATGAAGTTACCTACTCAGATGGAACGTTATGGTGAGTACATAACTTCTTTTTAACCATCCTTTGGACTAGAAAATATTGTGGACTTGTATTTTTGTTAGCATTACATTTTTTCCTCATAAATTTCTCTTTCTGAAAGTTGTTGGTTCAGGAAGACCAGCTTCAGAAGTGCAAGCATTAAAGTTCAAGCCTTTTTACACAATCTTGCTCAATGAAAGTTGCCCTAAAGTCCAGTGCCTCTAGCCCTCATTTTATGTAAAAGGTGGAGTCAGCTGTCTTGTTCAGCCATTCAGTCTTCAACTACAAAGACATGCGTCTGGAACATTTTTCCCCGGGCCGCTGCTGAAAATTGGCTTTGTTCCAAGTCGGACTTTCCCAGTAAACAATAAAATAAATAAACTACTAGTTTTCTAGTCTGCCAAATTGCTGGGAAAAGAATAGTGTAAAATCTTACCATAACGATAGATGTCCTTCTCTTCTATGTGCAGTATTCTTTACACATGGGTTGTCTTCTGCCCAACAACCTGATGTTCGCCCTGTATAAAAAGCGTATAGCCACTGCCAGTATGTGGGGCATTGCAAATAGGTTCTGACAGTGTCATCCATAAAAGGGACTTGCGTACATACCACCCTCAGAACAAGGAAGCCCCGTGAGGAACAATAGTTTTAAGGCAAACAAGGAGTCATCCTAGGAAGGGACAAGTTGCAGGGGGAAGGTGAACGGGACGGAATACTACAACATACAAGAACAGCTGAGGGTATGGTAAGATTTTACATAACCATTCTATGTTCTTCTATTCAATGTTACAGTATTCTTTACACATGGGAGAGTGCCAAAGCTTAGTGGGAACCTAGGGAGGAGGAAGAAACAGAAGAAGAAGGTGAGGAAGAATTCTCCAGAAATCCATGCAGAAGAGCTGTAGCAAGTCCTGCCCTGGACCTAGAGATAGTGTCCAACTTGTAATGCTTAGTAAAAGTATGGACTAAAGACCAGGCAGCTGCTTCCAAAATGGAATTAGTATCAAGACCTCTAAAGAAAGCCCCTGACGAAGCAACCAATCTGGTGGAATGGGCTCTGACAGAAGGCAGTGATTTTCACCGAAAATCATAGCAAAACGCAATGACTTTAGAAATCCAAGATGAAATAGTTTGTTTAGAAACAGCTAAACCCAGAGCCCTGGGATGAAAAGACACAGAGCTGATCTGACTTCCTTATAGATTTTGTTTTCTCAAGGTAAAATCTGAGCTGTCTGCGTACATCTAAGGTATGCAAAATCCACTCACTAGAAGATGGAGGAGAAGAGAAAAAGTTGGACAATTGGATAGACTAATTGGATAGACTGATTAAGAGACAAGTTATTCACCACTTTATGCATGAAAGAAGGATTAGTCTTTCTGTCTTTGTGGAAGACAAAGAAAGGAGGGGGATGCCATCAAGGTGTGAATCCCAGAAACCCTCCTAGCAGAAGTTAAGGCCACCAGAACCACTGTTTTCCAAGTGCACAACTTCAAAGGAGCGGAGGCCACAGGCTCAAAAGGCGCCAGAGTTAACTTTTCTAAGACATAGTTAAGATCCCAAGGAGGAGGCACTGGTTTCCCGGGAGGTTTGTTGTGGAGGACGCCTTTAAGAAAAAGCTTAACCTCCAATCTGGAGGCTAAAGGAGGTGTTAATGGCAGACAAGCAGAAGGAGCAGAACAGTGGACTTTCACTGAGGAATATGGCAAACCACTGTTAGGCAATTCACACAAGTAAGAAAGTACAGTAGAAATGTCCACAGATAGTGGATCTAGACATCTTTTGAGGCACCAGATAGAAAATCTTTTCCATTTGGAAATGTAAGATTTCTTAGTATTGGGCTTCCTGGCCTCCTGCAAAACCCTAAGCACATCCTGTGAAAAAAGGTGCCTGAAAGGGATCAGAAATTGATCACCCACAGAGTCGAGTGCAGTGTTGACAGATGTGGATGAATCAAGGATACCTTGTCCTGTGTGAGCAGGTCCAACCAGTGAGGCAACTTGTGGTGATGGCCCTTGGCTTATTGCAGAAGGAACCAATGCTGTCTTGGCCAAAAGGCAGTCATCAACAAGATTTTTGGTCTGTCATGTTGAGTTTTCAGCAAGGCTTTTTGAATTAGAGGGAAGGGGGGAATGCATAAAGAAAAATCCCCTTCCATGAGAAAGATAGGGTGTCCATCTTCCAGGCCAGAGGATGTGGGACCCTGGCACAAAATAGGAACTAGATCCAAGAACACATCCCTTTGAAGCATCTATTCATGAGAGTGTGTCATGGATCTGTTTAATGCGTCCACCACAGAGTTTTGAGCCGGGGGTAGGTAAACAGCATGAAGGGTTACTTTGTATGGAAGAGCTAACTCTCATGCTTTGAGAGCTAACCTGCAAAGAAGATATTTGGTTCCCCCCTGCTTGTTTATGTACCAGAAGGTGGTATTGTCTGTAAAAATCTTGAGTACCTGGTAGGAAAAGAGGGTGAAAGGTTTGCAAGGCTGGAATGTTGATGTGTGTGAGGTACTCTGTGAAAGGCCAAACCAGCCGAGGCACTACAGAGAAGTATTTTATGCATCTGTTTCATGGTGTGTGTACTGTGGATTGGAGTTTTTATTAAATCATAGAAGGAAATATACTGGCTTGTTTTCATTCTGTGATGACTATTTTGGTTCCTGCTTATTTGGTGGTGAAGTGTTAAAATGTTGATGTGCTCCCTCAGCTGAGGTGGAGACCAAAGACCCTGAACCTTCCTGGAAGCAAAGGTTGCCCTCCAGGCTATGTCTGAGGCATCTGTTAACATCTGTTGAGAAGGATGGGGTAAGAGAAGAGGAAGACATGGATTCAGAGACAGTTGTTGAATCTACCACTGGAGCTGTTTTTTCAAGCGGGGGAGGAGAGGAACCAGGACATTTAAAGGGTGAGCATGTTGTGACCAGGTTGTCTTTAGAAACCATTGAAATCTCCTCATGTGAAACTTTGCCAGAGGCAACATGGGAATCATGAAAGCCATGAATCCTAGAAGTCTCAGAAATTTCCTGGCCGGGATAGATGGGAGAGGCAGAAAACTTTCCATGAAGGATGGAAGAGAGAGAATCTTGTCTGGAGGCAGGAAAACCATCATTAGATCTAACCTGAACCTGCACCCTAAAATGCGGTCCTGCGATGGAGTCAGACTGGATTTCTTAAAGTTTACAGGGAACCCTAGGCCCTGAAGGAGATGAGTGGCTTCCACAAGGTTTTGAGACAATTGATCCGGATTGTTGTCCAGAAAAAGC
Source organism: Protopterus annectens (assembly GCF_019279795.1). Classification (NCBI taxonomy): domain Eukaryota; kingdom Metazoa; phylum Chordata; order Ceratodontiformes; family Protopteridae; genus Protopterus; species Protopterus annectens. Next base: position 141,003,931 of record NC_056740.1, read on the forward strand.
AGATTGTTGTCTAAGTAAAGAAAACCTGAACCCTGTGTACCCTGAGGAAAGCAATGGCTGGGGCCAAGCACTTTGTGAAAACCCTTGGGGCAGTGGAAAGACTAAAAGGCAAGACAGAAAACTGAAAGTGCAAAGAACCCAGCAAGAAAATAAGAATTTCCTGTACTGAAGGTGAATGGGGATATGCAGATAACCATATTTGAGATCTAGGGAAGCCATGAAAGGTTGAAGAAAAGGTGTCAGAATCCACAAAGAAAGGACTACCATGAAAGTGTTTAAGTGAGAGAGGTCTGGAATTGGTCTCCAAGGACCAACCTTTTTTGGCATCAGGAACATTTTGGAGTAAAACCCCTTTCCTCTCTGATGCAGGGGTACAGGCTGAACATTGCCTAGAGCAAGAAGCTGAGATCTGAGGAAACAGATGAAGTTGACAGGAAGGGGGCTGAGGAATCTCTATGAAAGAAGGGAGAGTCTTACAAGTCATCAAGTAACCTTTTTGGATGATGGAAAAACCCAGCCATCCTGAGTGATCATTACCCAGGGTGGAAAGGAAAGAGTTGGGTGGAGCGAAAGAGGTGTATGACTTGGAAGAGAGGGATGGTTGTCACTGGGAACTGGGCCTACCTTGAAAGGGCTGCTGAGTAGGAGGAGCAGAAGCATTAACTTTGGATAAGGGGGTCTCCTAGTAGACTTTTTAGCCCTAGCACCAGAAGAAGAAACAGAGGAAGAATGAGCTGGTCTCCTAAAAAAGGATGTTTTGGCAGAGAAATTCCTATGGAATTTGGGAACTGGTGAGACAAACAAGTGTTTTAAATCCTGAAGTTCCTTTCCTTTTTCCTGTAGGGGTTTAAAGAGTTCTGCAGCTGCTGAACCAAACGGAGCAGACTTATCTAGAGGAGCATCAAGTAACTTAGCTTTTATGTGATGAGGCAATGATTGAAGCCTTAACCAGGAATGTCTCCTAAGCACAGAGGCAGCAGCAGCCCTGGAGGATGCCTGTACAGCATTGTAGCTACCGGAATGTCTAGCTACCTGAAAAGATGCAGCCAAAAGTGAGAGAACCTGTGACTTAACCTCAGAATCTGGTAACTGAGCCGAAGCCTGAAAAAGCAAAGCCAAGGGATATCTAGACAATGTGTGGTAGTTAATAGCTCAGATAGCTAAAGTAGAAGCAGTGTATACCTTCTTACCCAGTCTCTCAAGGATTTTGCTTTCCTTATCAGAAGGAATAAGCTTGGCAGAAGGAGACAACCAAAGATTTATCAGAAACAATGGAGACCACAGCTGGATCAGCAGAGGGGCAGTTATAGAGAAACTTGCAGTCATCTGATGCTTTATAAAATCTGTCAGGCATCTTAGGAGCAGGGGCCTTGGAGTCAGGTGTTTTGGAGGAAGAAGCAAAAGTGTCCAGAAAAGCTGGAAGAACTGAAGGAACAGCAGAGCAAGCAGGAACCTCCATTTGTAGCAAATCATAACACTTTTCTTTCTCAGAAATCTGGGAGGAATCCCATTTTAAGAACTCCCTCATCTTATTAATGGTTTTTCCAAGGGAAAGTTCTTCAAATGGGAAGTCTCCCTATTAGACTCCTCCTCAGGAGATACATATTTCAGAGTGGAAGTAATCTGGGTGGAGTATGCAAGGGGAGTCATCATCAGAGGAGGAATCTTCAGAATCAGAAGGAAGAACCTGAGGTGTACAGCAGTCTGCACAGGAGAAATAGTAAAAGCAGGAAGAGGGAGAGAGGAAAAAGAAGGCTTCAAAGTCATCAAGGCCCTAACAAGACCCTGGGAGAAGGCATCCCAAGTGGACTGAGGGGTAGAGGGGACATTCAGATGCTTGGTCTTTTTTCTCTTAATGTGTCTTTCAGTATGAGGAGACAAAGAAGAGGAACCCGAAATAGGCCTAACGTCTGGTGTTGATAGTGAAGGATACCTAGTCAGAACAGCAGGAACTTCACCAGAGTCCTCCAGCAGCACAAATCGTGATTCCCCCCGTCATCTGTAATGGACATCTGCATTGCCTTGGACATGCTAGTATCCAAATCCTTGGTGGCTTCCCCAGGGGGTACCCACCAAAGAAGCGGACCTAACCTCCAAACAGACCACTAGGTCTTCACCTACCTCAAGGGAGATGTCAAATGTAATAGGCACAGCCGAAGAGGTTTCAGGTTTCTGCTTACTCACCTTTCTCTTCAAACTCTGCTCGGCCGAAGGACCCATAGCACCTTCCATAGCGTCTCTAATGAGATGTTTGAGTCATGATTCTCAAGATAGAGATTTAAGATGGAAAGGCGGCTATGTAAAGTCTTCGGCACAAAGGCCTGACAAATGGAACAGGAACAGTAATCGTGGCTTGACCCTAAACAAAAAAAGAGAGTTCATGGCTATCTTTATGTAGAACCTGCCTTCCACACCACTTTCCCTTTCTGGATCACAGGAATAATAGCAAATGGCAGTAGCAATAAAAAGAATCCCCAACGGGGTACTTATATGAAGCTGGCTGCAACACACGGAATCTGACTGCAGACCATACATAGGAGTCAACCTTCTGAAATGATGGCGAATAATTTCTGAGGATAGTATGTGCAGATATCCCTTTTATGGCTGATGCTGTCAGAAGCTATGTGTGACTTCCCACATACTGCCAGTGGCTGTAAGCTTTTGTATACATGCCGGCCATTGGGTCATTGGGCGAAAGACAACCCTTGTGTAAAGAATACTGCAACGCTGAGTAGAAGAACATCTTTGCATAATGTGCATGTCCGTAGACAGTTGAGATGTACTGTACTAGGAGAATTCATGGTTTCAGAATGACAGATTGACTCTTTGCTTTAAGAAAGGAAGGGAAGGCTGCCATTCAGCAAGCAAACTTTGTCCAAGTGGCTGGTCCATTGTGTTGTCTTTTGTTTTCATAAGGACTGGAAAATCCTTGATGATCCTACTATTTATTCCACTGCAGCAGTTACATTGTAGCATATTTTAGAAATGTCTCCTCTCTGGACATTTTAGATTAGAATGGGTTTTGTAACTGTCAACCTTAAAATGGTAGAGTTGGTCAAGCACAAGTTTTACAACATGTGGGAGGGACGGGCAACTTTCCATTATGTATTAAAGGAAAAGGACAGAAAGATTGTCTTCCAGTATTAGCTTCCCGTTATCCTTCTGCCTGTGCTATGTCAGAAATTATGCCACTGCTGAAAAGAATAAAAACATCCCTCAGTGCCTGTCTGAGGGTACCCCAGTTTGGTGGATGAACTACGTGATGGACCATCTGGGTCTTTGTGGGTTTCAGGTGCTCAGGGGGAGTTCTCACTTCATTCTGAACACGGCAAGGCCATCATACAGTGCTAATGCTTCCTTTATTTAGAGCAGCAGAAGCATGAACCTTTTTCTCTAAACAACTGCCTTACCCTCATCAATGGCCTTAGTGACTGTTTCAAAAAAGTCGACCAGGTTCAAAAGGCAGGATCTGCCCTTGACAAAGCCGAATTGGGTAGGATCCAGTGTCTGTAGGTCCCCAATGTCTTTGTTTACGAGTTCCATAATGATCCTCTCCATAGCTTTACAGACCAGGCTCGTCAAGCATATGGGGCGGTAATTTCCAGGGTCCATAGAAGCACCTCCTTTGTGGAGTGGGACCACTGTTGCTGTACGCCATTCTTTGGGTATGTGTCCTGTGGTAAGGCTAAGATTAAACAGCAGCCTTATGTGCAGGTTTAGTTCCTCTTGGAGTTCATGTAGCACGCAACCCAGGACACCGTCTGGTCCCATTGATGCTGTGTTTTTAGCTTTGGAGAGGGTGGCTCTCACCTGGGCATCTGAGATGTCAGGGAGGCTACACTCTGCTGGGATAGATATTTCTCCTTTTGGGGGGGAGAAATTTGCACTGAACCTGTCTGCCAGTATGTTGGCAATGTCTGTGGGTTCAGTGTATTTTTTGTCATTTTGGACCAACTCTGAGCATATCTGGGAGTTTCCACCCAGGTTTCTAACCTAACTAAATAAGGCCTTGTGATGGTCTTTAGTGTCTTTTGCGATTTTTCTCTCAAACTTGGCCTTGGATGATTTTATGAGTGATCGTAGTTTTTTTGCTAGTACTGATCAGGGATGCCTTCCCTTTTGGGGATTTTGCTCTGTCATGTAGTAGCTTCCTCTTCCTGTAGTAAAGCTTGTTAATGGCTGGGGTCCACCAGACAGGGCGCCTGCCTTTGGGGGAATGGGTCTTGGTTTTATTTGGGATTGCATGATCCATGCATTCTTGAAGGTGTCCGTAGAAAGCATTTATAAAGGATTCAGCGGTGTGGGCTGTGGTTTCCACTGGCCCAGGGGCTGTGAAGGATACCACTTCAGTCTTAAGAAGTGTGAAGTCAGCTTTTGAGAAATTCTTCACTGTGGTCTTTTGTGCTGGGGGTGGGGGCGGGATGTGGATTTCCAGTGAGATTAATTTATGGTCTGATCTCACCAATGAGGGGTATACTTCCAGTGTGGAGCATTGTGTCCCCATGTTTGTGATGATCAGGTCTAGTATATTATCTCCTCTTGTGGGAGTGGTGACTAGTTGTTCCATCGCATTTGAGTTTATGAATTCTAGGAACCTTTGGGCTAGGGTGTTGGGGCTTGAGTAATGCTCCCAGTCTGTTTGGGTAGTTGAAGTCTCCCAATATGATGGTATTTGGAGAGACATTCATACTCTCCAGTGTCTTCAGGAAGGCTGAGTGGGGTTCCTGAGTTTGAGAGGGTGGTCTGTAGCATGCTACAAACTGCTTCCCTCTCAGGAAGAAATCAAAACATTAAAGCAAAAGTTAAGGCAAAGCAGATTATTCAGCGGCTTTTTTGTGCCTTGATACCCAGGTACATTACAAAAGTTTTGACCATGCAGTGTACTTTTTATCAGAAAAAACTCCACATTGAACACTTTATATAGAAAAGGGCTTTTGAGAGATTTTACTAGAAAGGACACCAGAGTCTGAGACAGGCAGTCAGGCACTGGAATGATCCCCATCAGATATGAGGGTACACCTTTGTCCTGATCATTCCATCTTGTCCATGCCTACACCCCACAATCAGTTAGAATGGAGCTTTCCAGCTGCAGAAGTAAGTGGTTGGAGTTGATCACAGATCTGTGGGTGAGGGTGATATATTTAGTTGCAAAATATGATTCATATAATTTTCCCACTGTCATGGAGATGACACACCACCTCCACCAGAGCAGAAAGCCTTTGCAGGGCGATCATATACCAGATGCTCTACTCATCAGTGGTAGAAGGGGTTCAGATAGTGGTGCAGGGGTGGTACAAGGGGTTCAGACAGTGGTGCAGGGGACAGGATTTGTCCTGAATCTTCATGGTCCCTAGGAAGAAAAGATAGTTGTGTTTCATTGTATAGCACTACGTGCTAAGCGGGTTTCTAGTGGTTAAAAAAAAAAAAAAGGAAAGTTTATATTGTTAACCTTTCAAGCCTTGCTTCACTTACTGTTGCCAAAAGGTCTGTTAATCATCCTACCATCCTGGATAGAAATGATGCATATCTGTAGAACCAAGTAGCTGGGAGCCTAGGAAATTCCTGAGATTCACCACAGGGACGCAGCATTTCCACTTCATACCCTTTCCATTCCTTTTGACCCATTGGCTGTTCCCAGGGTATTCACATAGTGCTTAACCACAGCATTTGCCCACCTCAAGTTGAAAGACATTTATGTTTACCTGTAAATGATCCAGGTCATATTTAGTCTTGAGCTTTCCAAAGTCCTGAGCTGCAGCATATCATGCATAACCAGCTTGGGTCTCCCTAAACTGCCAGAATCTAGGCCATTTCCCTCATTCACACGCGACTAGTTTCATAAGTACAGTCTTAAACACCAAGTGTAGACTGCTTCATTTCCTCATAAATTTGTCAGCCTTAGGTGTTCTTCGTGTTTCACTGACTGACGTAAGGTCATCAGTGGTATAAAGGAGAGCAGCCGGTGCCATTACATCAGTTTTTCTTGCCGTGGAGCTCGAAGCAAAAGCAGTTTGTGTGTGTGCCAGTCAGTCGTTGCCAGAGTGGAAGTTGAATCTGAAAACGACTAAAGCTAAGTACCCAGCTGGGGACCTTTTTCTTGCACTAACCGATGTCTGAAAAAGTCAATTTCCCCACTGTGAAAAACAAATACTACACTCAGACTTCCATACCTTGTTCGTTACTTGTCTAGGCCCAGACCACGACGTCCCCATTTGTCAGTTCAGCACACTTTTCAATTCAGGGACTATTAGCCATAGAGCTGATTTTGTAGCCAGGCATTTCCAAAGTAGTCAGTCGGTCAGCAGTCTGTGGACATTCCCAAAAAACGAAAAGATAAAGAAAGGGACAAGACCACACAAACTTAAGCCTTCATACGACACGTCCCAGAAGCTAGTCATCAGTTCTCAGGAATTCAGTGAGGTGCTTTCGCAGCCCCTGATCCTCAACTCATTTCCTTTGCAGGCTCTACCGAGACCCTTTCAGAGTCTGGTATGCCACTGGGGAATGCTTCTTCATCTGATCCCTCGGTTATCTCCACTTTGGTTCGTTCCACAGCCGCTATGCAGGCACCTGCTTTCGAGGAGGTTCTTCGCACAACCGATTCAATGCAAAAACAGACGTCTTCGCCTCCGACTACCGCATCCCAGTGACAAATGGATTTACCAAGATCTAAATGCAAGACCACCCTCTAGTCGCCATCTTTCGCCTCTTCCACTACCTCAGACACAGGTACTGAAAATGGCAGAGGACCTCATCACTTTCAGCAGGGGCAGCCATACCACTTCGTCTAAAAGAAAGATGGATACTTCCTCTGAAGTTCACACAGAGCTGGATTCTGAACTTTGACTGCCTTGACTCAGATGAGTAACAACAACCTCTCACCTCCTTTGAGGATTCTGATGCTGAGGAATCTATTCCTTCTGCCCCCCCCCCCAAAGATCTTTCATTTGGGGAAACCCTGCACACTCTGAGAGCATTTCCACTGGGAAGCCCAAGATTATCCTCAGTCTAAGAAAAAAACCAAGAGAGTGTCTTTATCTTCCTCAGCACAGACCCTTGGCCATCACTCCTGTTCTGGATGTGGTGGATGACGTTTTCAGTGAATCTAGCCTCACCCCTGACACAACACCTGACAGGTACTACAAGGTGCCTGATTCACATAAGTACTTGTTTAAAAACCCTGCAGCAGACCCAGAGGTAATCACACAGGGGCCCAATGGGGTAAAGGCTAGCTCATCTAAAAACCCAATTCCCCTCTGACAAGGACTCGAGCTCTGGACAGATGGGGTAAGAAAGTGTACACCTCCACAACCTTAGCTATTAGAGCTCTTAACTGCCAGTTCCATATGCTAAAATATCAACAGCACACTTTGGAACTTATGAAACAAAAAAATGTCATCTTTACCTGACACTAATACTTCCAAAGAGTTAGAAGATCTTCTGCACTCTACTTGTCAAGTAGCTAAATACTCCTTGCAGTGTGGATTCGATGCCCTAGAAGCCTCAAGTAGGGCCGCTGTGGCAGGTTCAGTCATTAGGAGGCACGCATGGCTAAAAGAACAGCCACTGCCTGATATGTAAAATCAAAACTACTTAATGCCCCCCTGGATAAAGACCGCTTGTTTGGATCAAAAGCAGAGGAGGTCATAAAAAAGATGGAGGATAAAGTTAAATCTATGCAAACAGTAAAGGACTTCCTCCAAGTTCAACCTCCCAGATTCAGCAGAAACTTCCCTTCTAAGCACTGGTCTTTCCCAGGCCCCAATAGACAGGTTCAAGGGAGCCCTCGCAGGAACAGACCAGTTGGACCACAAAACCAAGACCAGCGAAGAACTAAGCAGTGTCCGACCCCTACTCCCACAGGGAGTTCTAAGTCCACTCACTACTCTAAGAACTTGCAATAACTCCTACTCCCCCTCCCATCAGAGGTTAGGAGGAAAGCTATCCCTTTACAAACAAAATTGGCTGTCTGTAACAAAGGACCAATGGGTATTAAAAATAATTTTTCAGGGCTACAAATTTACCTTCCAACAAGTCCCAGCCTTAACAGGTTACCAAAATCTACCTCCAAATTAGTGGGCAGAAGCATTAAAACAATTGCACATACTCCATGCTCAAGCGGTAGTGGAGCCTGTGGCACAGGAGCAATCAGGAAAAGTTTTTTTTTACTCCAGACTGTTCCTAGTGCCAAGAAAAGAAGGCATTTGGTGACCCATCCTCGACCTGTCCACTCTAAACACTTTCCTAGAGGTCCCAAAATTCAAAATTCTAACTCTTCAAAAACTTTTACCAATGTTGGGCAAAAATGCATGGCTAGCCACCCTAGACCTAAAGGATGCCTAACTTTCATATACCCATAAGGGAGTCTTGCAGAAAATACCTACGCTTCAGAGCAGGTTCACAACACTTTCAGTTCTCTGTACTGCCCTTTGGCTTATCTACGGCTCCCAGTCTTCACAAAATGCATGGCCCCAGTGGTTGCCTTCTGCAGACAGCAAAACATCCAGATTTACCCTGATCTGGACGACTGCCTAATCTAGGCAAACAGCAAAGAGGCATTACTACAGGACCTGCTCTTTGTACAAACAACCTTAACCTCTCTATGGTTCACTATCAACAGGAAAAAATCAAACCTAAACCCCTCCAGGCAGATCATCATCTTGGGCGCACTCCTGGACACAGCCTCCCAAACAGCCTTCCTCTCAAGAGAAAAAAAATGCTTTCTGCCAAATTACTTTTCTCTGCTAGCTCTCAGAAAAAAACTCACAGTGAGGAAACCTCTGCAAGCAATGGGTTACATGTCATCCTGCATTCTGATGATTCCCCTGGCCAGGCTGCACATGAGGAAACTCCAGTGGTTCCTAAAGAACCTTTGATGCCAACACACTCAGTCTATGGAGACCACTCTCCCCCTCATTCCATGCATAAGGAACGAGTTTCTTTGGTGAGCAGAAGCACGCACTCAGAACAAGGGCCTTCCCTTCACCTACTTTCCTCAAGGCCAGACCATCACCACAGACGCCTCAGACCTAGCTTGAGTCGCTCATTTAGACATGGTGCACCCAAGGCTCTTGGGACCTCAGGCACCTTCACTGGCACATTAACCTAAAGGAAATGATGGCAGTTCACAAGACTATCACATCCTTCCAAGACCACCTAAAACCAGGAGTCCTCCTCATAAAAACAGACAAATACCATAGTCATGTGGTACATCAACAAGCAGGGGGAACACACTCCTACCCCTCTCTATCAACTAGCCATGAGCCTCTGGCAGACAACCACCTCAATGGGCCTACACCTAATAGCCCAGCACATTCCAGGAGTAAACAGCACCCTAGCAGACCATCTAAGCAGAAACTACTTAGACCACCACGAGTGGAAACTCCAAAAGGGGACATTCCTCCAAATTACCCAGGCCTGGGGGACACCAGAGGTGGACATCTTTGCCTCTCATCATAACAATCAGCTGCACAAATTCTGCACCAGGGAGTTCCACCCCGTGGCTTGGAAAGTGGATTTTCTCTCATTCCAATGGACCAATATCTTCATTTGTGTTCCCCCCTGCCCTTACTTCCAAGGGTACTGCTCAAAATAAGGCAGGGAGGACCAAAAGCCATCCTTGTAGCACCAAATTGGCCGAGGCAACATTGGTACCCCTTACTGCTAAGCCTGACCAAGGAGCCTTACAGGCCTCCTGCCTTTAACTGCAGACCTCCTGACACAAACCAGAGAGGAGATTCTGCATCCAAACCTGCACACACACAAACTTTCTCCGGGGCTTATCCCCCAGGGACTGGGAATAACCCACGGTTGAGTAAGCAGGTCCTAGACATTATTAAGGAAGCCAGAAGGCCCAGCACCCGGAAATCTTACTCAAAGAAATGGAAAAGATTCAACACCTAGTGCCTATCAAAAGGCCACAGCAGCTACCAGCCATCCCTCCCACTTATTCTGGAAAACCTAGTGGAGCTACTTAACAAGGGCCTCTCCTTTTCCTCCATTAAAATCCACACCTCTGCCACTTCAGCACACTTTTATGCTGAACAACCTGTCTTCTCTCACTCTTTGATTAAGCGATTCCTCAGAGGTGTATCTAACATTAGGCTCCCTAGAAGGGCACCCACTCCAGCCCGGGACCTGAACTATGTCTTAGAAAAACTGACTTTGCCTCCCTTCGAACCAGCTGCATCAACAGACCTAAAACACCTTTCCTGGAAGACTGCCTTCCTCTTGGCTATTTCAGCTGGGAGGGTGTCAGAACTTCAAGCACTCATGGCCACTGAACCCTTCATTATCTTCCATGCAGACAGGGTGTCACTCAGGACTAATCCCTCATTCATACCAAAGGTAGTATCAGATGTGACCCTAAACCAGGCTATACATCTTCCCACCTTTTTTCCAAACCCTCAGAATAAAGGGGAGAGAATTCTGTGCACATTGCTGTGTGCACAGGACAGTTAAGATACTACATGGACAGAACAAAGTCCATTAGGAAGGCGGATCAACTGTTGGTTGGCTTCGCCCCAGGGAAAGAGGGGAAGCCCATCTCCAAGCAGACCATTTCAAAATGGATATATCACTGCATACAGTTCTACTACACCTTTCATGGGAAAGCTCCTCCTAAATCTATCAGAACACATTCCACTAGGGCAGCCTCTACCTCCACTGTGTTTCTTAGAGGAGTACCCACCAGGGACATCCTGGAAGCTGCCACTTGGACCTCGGTCCACACCTTCACCAAACACTACCACCTGCCTCTGTTCTCTAGGGCTCGGGCACGCTTTACCTCTGCAGTCCTGCAAGGCATGCTAGCTCAATCCTAGGAATTTTATACTGCCATCCTCCCCTTCCTCAGCTTTGGGAATCCTCTCACAAGTGATGACTGCAACAGTGAAACATGAAGAACATACTACAGTTATGTACACTTACCATAAATGTAGATGTTCAAGTGTATTCATTGTTGCAGTCCTATTTTCCCTCCCACCTTCCCCCTTAATCTTATCCTTTTTGGAGATTAACTGTCATTCTTGTGGCCTTGGGCCACCAGGGCCTCTTTAAAACATTTCCTTCAAGGGACTCCTGCAGGTTAGAGCAAGAAAAACTGATGTAATGGTGCCGGCTGCTCTCCTTTATACCACTGACGACCTGACGTCAGTATGGAGGCGACAGCAGCCGGTACAGGGGCAAAGCTTGACTCTGGTATTTGGGCCAACTGATGGCTACCCAGCAGGGATAACCCCGGAAGTGATGACTACAACAATGAATCCACTCGAACATCTGCATTTATGGTAAGTGTACACAACTATACTTTCTCATGGTTCTTCTTGTTGGACTTTCTTTGTTTATTTATTTGCAGTTTAACTGGGGAAGTCCGCTGGGCCATGCAGAACCTGTTTTCATTGGAGGCCTCGGGAGAAAAGCTCCACAGTACAATAGAAAGCAAATTTGTATACATTGGCAATATACAGTTATCAGACAAAATAGGTTACAAATTTGAAACAAAGTTAGCAACTGGGTTATCAGACAAATTGCAGTGACAGTTTAACATAACACATTAGTAATATACAATTATTAGACAAATTAGATTACAAATTTGAAACATAGTTAGCAATTCAGTAGTCAGATAGCAGTGACAGATTACCAAGAATTCTTTGGAGACACTTATCACATGGAGGAATTTTAGGCAACACAGTAGGGAGAAAGATGTATCATTAGAGCAAGGTTCTCAAGGAGAGTGAGTGGAAGAGCAGTTCCAGATGGAAGATGGGTATATGTGTTGAGAAATTTTGACGTTGACAGGATTTTGCGTAGTTCTAATAGCTAATGGGAGAGGTTTCCAAGTTTTTGGGTACGGAGTAAGAGAAGAGAAGTTGGCCGTTAGGCTGGTTTGGCTTGTGAACCAGTAGTAGTTGCTGGTTCTCAGATCCTCCTGTTTGGGAGGTAGAAGGTGAAGATGGAACTCAGTACGGGACAATCAGAGGGTTTGAAGGTAAGTTTGTGAGCAGTAGTAAGTTGTAGATAGTCGAGGTAGTTTGGAAGTTCCAGCCATTTTAGGGAGTGAAGAGCAGTACAGTGATGGGAGGAGTTTTGGAATTTGTTGCACATTTTGTGGTCTTATTATATCATGTTTCAAGTTTGGCTTTTAGGGTGGTTTGAAAGCTGGTAAGTAGAGGGGTGTGCCATACATTAGAGAAGGGAGTAGATAAGTGGAGCAAGGGTTTGTCTGGTGGAGGGGCTAAGGTATTGCATTCCAAGTTTCTGATGAGTTTTTTGGATGTTTTATTGCAGGTGAATATCAAATTTTAGTTCATCTATAGATACTCCTAGAAGTTTTGTATGGCTGACAATTTCTACTTGTGCTTTATTTTGGGAATAAATATTGAAAATGGTTTTGTCCAATAAGGTTGATTTTTTTTTAGAGGTGAAAAGCATGATTTTAGGCATATTTGGGTTAAGGGCCTGATGGTTATTAAACATCTAGGATTCGGTGGTGGAGAAGGCTGTTTGAGTTGGTTGAGTTGTAATTCAAGAAACAGAGTCGGCTGAGCAGCTGGTTGAATCGTCTGCATAATGAATAAGGGCACCATTGGTGATAGACATGGAAATTATTAATGAAAATATTGACTAAGAGGGGACTGAGTATGGAGCCTTGATGAACTCCAGTAAGGGTGTTAAGATAGGAAGAGATTGAGTTTTGTCATTTGACAGTCTGTTTGCTAGAGAATCAGTTTAGTGTGTGTGTGTGGGGGTCCAAAGATTGAGAGTTGTGATAGTAGTAAAGGGTGGGAGACTATATCGCAGGCCTTCGTTAGGTCTAAGAATATGGTAGCTACTGTTTTCCTGGAATCACAAGCTCTGTTAATAGTGTCCAGAAAAGATAGAAGGGCAGTTGTATTGCTGTGTCCAGGTCTGAAACCATGCTGTGTAGGAGACCACCGGTGGCTATAGAGGAGATAGGGCATCAGCTGAATGTGGATGCACTTTTCCAAAATCGTATTTCTAGATCTAGTGTAAAATGCACAGCAACCTGGACATGATTGTTTTATATGTATCTAATTTTGTATGATTGCATGTTAAATAATTCTGTATAATTTCATGTCAAAACATCATTTCTGTAAATTGTATGTCATTGAATACTGTCATTTCATACATGGACTATTTCTCAAATAGGGAAATTGTAGATCAGAGCGTGTGTATGTACGTTTAAGAAGCATTTCCAGATGTAGCACATGGATATAAATAGTGAACACGTGCAGGCAGCAGTGCCATTTTAAGAGAACAGTCAGTGTTAACATGTGACTGTGGTACTCATTCTGTTTATAAGTTTGTTACAAAGCCTCATTTCTGATGTTTATGTGTAATAATGCTGCTTGAACTGAACTCGTGTTATATCCTGACCAGACGAGCGACTGGGGGTAGTGTTAGTGTTGGGGGCATGCACACCGCTTCACTGAAGGTTTATTGGAAGTTGAATAACTACAACAAAACTAAACGGTCTGGAAGGGATGTTGGCTGTCATTTGTACATGCCATATTTTCTAATCGGACTAAATTCCAGGAGTGTTGCAGCTAGTCACAGCCTGCAACACAGTTATGTGGTACATCAGCAAGCAAGGGCGTATGTACTCATCAGCTGTATGGACTGGCCATAGTTGCCAGGGATCTGATAACCAAGCAGGTCCTACAGCATTAGTCTCTTTACATTCTTCAGCCCAAAACTGGTTAGCAGATATCTGAGCAGAAAACACCTGCTCTTTTCAAAAAGGAAGATAAACCCAAAAGTCATTCTCTGGCCATGCCATGGGGCAACTGAAAGATAAATATGATTGCCTCACCTCTGAATTAGCAGATTCCAAGGATTTGTGCCAGTTGCCCAGTCCTTGGGAAACCACACCTCCTCTGTTCTCCCACATTCCCAATCCAGTGATTGTTCCAAGTCCTGGTCTTCAGTAGGACTTGAATAATGATCCTGTCATGCCAACATGGACCCTCCTACCTGGTTAGGCATGCCTATCCTTCCTGAGAGTGTCTTCAGACTTTTGAGCTGCTAAACGAACTTAGAATGCCTGTGCTGTAGTCGGGTCTTTATCCTTGTATGCCATTCAGTACTTGATATTTACAGTCAGACAGTCGTGAATTAGGTTAATCACTGGCTGGTGCAAAAATGCATAATGGTTTAATACAGGTTGGGCACCTTATTCATGTGTACCCTTAAGATGGGCATGAGGAAATTGTTGAAGTATGTAAATGCCTTATATGGTGCAGCAGAAGTGCATCTGTTCTGAAGTGTGATGCTGAGTGCTTGAAGATTTGCACTTGGCCAAGAAGTGCTCCCCCTAAATATGGCCCTGCATTTACAGTTACCTTTGCCCTGAGGTGCAGAAAACCTGGAAATTATTATGCTAAGTTTGAGGGAGTAGAGGTCTTGCTATCAGCAGAAAACACCAGAATTGATTACTTTGTCCATCCCATTAATTTTGATCAGCATGGTTTTCAGTGAAGATGTTTTTCTCACTTTTGCCATGGAAGCACAGCAGAGTCCAGAAGCTCTCCAAAAAGGCTACAATTTGATAGGGTAATAGGTAGTATATGAAAGCATTTCTTTGTATGTTGTGAAGTATATGCAGATATTGGGCTTTTTACAGATATGGCATTTTATAGTGACCATACTTTCAGAGCTACATAAAATGTCCAGTCTTTAGAAGGGCAGTGTGAGTCAGAAAAATGCAATCACCACATAGTCTGCAGTTATTAGTTAATTCAGTTGAGTCAGCATTACTTAATATCACTTCCTATCACCAACTGTAGCATTAACCATGGAATGAAGAGTGGTGGAAAGATTTTTTTTTTTTTTTTGCAGAAATGACTTAGAAATACCAGAGAGGATGCATACAGATTATTGTAGAGGTTATTTGGTCCATTTATTAATGGGAACTGGGTGACAAATGAGCTCAACAGTGGAAATTTATTAGCACTTGATTTGCTTTGAGTACACTTTGACAAATGCATAGTCTTAACTTGTACTCATTTTCGTAATTCACAGATGTTGCACTAATAATATGCACTAAAACTGTTTTCTGGGGTGAGAGGTACCATTTCATCATATACCACTTAGGTTGTGAATTCAGTAAATTGAGGGTCAATGAAGTATGTGATTAATGGGGCATACCAGTAACAATATGGGTAGACAAAAGGGCAGAGATTAATGGGGCACAACAGTAATAGTATCGGGTAAACAAAAGGGGAGGGATTAATGGGGCATAACAGTATGGGGTAAATGAAGGCAGAGCGATTAATGGGGCATATTCTATTCTTGAGAATCGTGTGTTCAAACTATGCATGTGGTCCTTGTATTGAACAAATTCCGCACTCCTGGAACATTGTGTTGTACTGCTTTGGCTGCTGTTTGCAAGATTTCACTTCTCAAAGATGCTGTCCTACATACTAGGAGATTTCATTTCATTCAGAAGTGGTCAAGAAATATGTGAATTTGTTTTCATGTCCTTACGCAGAGCTGGAATAGTTCACTTTCAAAAGTGAAAAAAGGCAGCTAAGGAATGAACTATTTTGTGAAACAATAGAAACAATAGATTAAGTGCTGCAGTGTTGGTCAGTTGTAGGCATATGCAGAGTAGCAAGAAGTGTGCTGGACAGCTTCAAACATAATCCTTAGTTGATCGTGTTTGTCTTTGTGCTGCAGCAGCAGGAAACCTGATCCACTTTCCCCTCTGGTCTGTCTCATGAAGTAAACAGGCTTAGTAGCACTCTGAATTCTTAATCAAGTTGCTGTATGTCACCAGTGAGTTATTTTACTCAAGTAAAAATAAAAACAAAAAGAAGTTATTTTGAGCCTGAAGGGCTGCTTTCAGGAATCGAAAGCCACACCAAGTATGGAAGGAAGCTTGAGAGATATTTAGGTACCTAGAATATTCCGAGTGCTTCGTGAGATCAAACAGAATAGTTAATGCATGATTTGAGCTGCTCAGAAAGTCCTACTGTTGATAGAAGGTACCTGTTTCTCTGAAAATGGACCAACTGTTTTAAAAAGCAACAGCGCGTCTTGGCTTTAATGTACCAACTCTCTTAAGAGCTACATTAGATGAAACATAGAATTGGATTTTCAAAGACATTATTGTTTTTATCTTTTCTCTTAGCTCTATTGATGCTTTGTGTGTTTGAGGTTCGAGATATACCAGAGTAAGTTTCCCTCCTTGTAAGGCATTTGTACATAATGCATTAATTCATGTATTCCCTGCAGGCACAGGTAACAACACCATATGGTGGAATAAAATAGTGGCCTTGTATACCATTTGAACCCCTTTGTCTAAAATGTATTAAGGAGAGCAGACTGTACAAGGAAAGGGTGTAGTAGATGAATAAGCAAAATGACTGCAGTCTTTAAGGAGGCTGAGTTGCGATCTGTTTAGTGAGGGAGCTGAATATGCAAGGGGACCACAGTGTCTGTGAAACAGATGAGCAGACTATACAGGGAGGTTGCATGGTTTGCACAGACTATATTTTTATAGGGTAGTTGCAGTGTATGTAGAATAGGAGTACTGTGTATGTTTGGATTGCAGTCTGTAGAGTGAGTAGCCTGCATATGGACATTAGTGTGTGTAAGGAAGGAGCAGGACAAGAGATGACTAGGGGAGCTTTCTTTATGGAAAATAAAAGCTGTGCATGCATTGTTTTTGTTGCTGTTTTGCAAGAAAAAGACCACTTTTTATAGCGGTTTAAAACTAAGAGCTTTTAACAAGTTTAAAAAGAAGTAATAAAAAGTGTACAATAAGCCACAAAGTGTGATTTATTATAAACACAGTCCAAAATAATGGTATAGCTTAGGAAATTATAGATCAAGTAAGCCAAGTAATTAAAAGAAGTCCTGCAAGTGGTCCAGAGAATAGTCGTCAAATGCCATCTTAAATATCTTACTCTAAAGAATAATACAGGAAGCGTGATAGTATAACTTTCAACCTGTAAGCATTAAAAGTCACAGTACTGGCTTGTAAAAATATAACAGATGGTCAAAAAGAGAAGCATGTTCATATGTTTCACAATATAATGTCTTTAACTACAATCAGCAGTAGGGAATATTTATATTTATTAGTAAAGTGTATATACATAAGTATGTCTGAATTTGAGGGGAATTTTTAAATCTAAGAGGAGCAATAGGTAAAATAGTGATAACTGGCTGACTCCAGGTACACTTGAGAATGTAGTAGTGGCTCCTGGGAGGTAAAACATACCTGGGGAGGGCAGTACAGCACATTAAAGTTCCGCAAGTAAGAGTGACCTAGGCACTAAAGCTAGAAGTGGCCGATTCATATTTCAGTTTAGCATTGAACACTCAGGCCTTGGAAGTGTTGCGCTTCAACTAGTTAGTAACAAGTCATTGGTGAATGGGCTCCAAATCTTCTGCTAAACATTATACACTAGCCATTTTGTCCTAGTGAAAGGATGTAGAGCTGGGTTTCATCAGCATAGCAATGTATGCTGAGCCTCTCCATGTAACAAAATCTCCTAATGGTGATACGAACACACTGAATGACAGGGGGCCCAATACTTGACCCTGTGGGTCTCCACGCTCCAGAGACTATGAATTGGCAGAATTTAGTCCCAGAAACCACCCTATATGGGAATGGTCAGAGATGTAGGAGGCAAATCAGTTACAGGGTTTTGAGGATAATCATAGTAAAGTTAAGCAGTCAATCAAGATGTTCTTGTTCATTTTGTCAGATGCTGCAGATCTTCTGTTAGGTCATTCTCTTGTTGACTCGGCATCCTGTTTGCTGTCTGTTTCCTGCTCTCTTCCTTGCTGTGTAAGAATGCATTGTAAAGACATAGAACTGTAATGAAGCAGGATATTGGTAACAAAATATTTCAGTATATTAGATATTAGGGTCCTCTGCAGTGGATTTACTCTCGAATAACGTTCACTGCATTTTATACAGTGATTCTTCAGGTGTAGCACTAAGGCCTTTGTTCAGAGAGGGCATGTGCCTTTTGTCGCATACTGGTTTATCTACGCATAGGTTAGAGGACATGTCACCACTTGTCCCCAGTTTTTTTCTCTTCACTCACAACAGTTGGTGGTTCTCCTTACATTTAATTAAAGGAAGGTAGATAAATTCAGAACTTAAAACACACATGCCATCCAAATTGTCATGTGGTAGCTAGGCCAATAAGCACTTATTGTTGTGTCTGGGGCTAGAGCATGGCATCAATTCCTGTCATCACTTTAGTCCAGGTACCAAATTATTGAAGTCCAGCTCAAGGCTTCTGTCATCTCACTACATCTGTCCATGATGAAGGATTCATTGCTAAGGATCAGAGTCATGAAGTAGGCATGCAAACGGTAAGGAATAGAAACCAGGCCCAAAGCTTCTTGGCCTTTTTCCTCTTCATGTTCACTGTGCCCTTAATAGCCTGTAATTCATCTGGCAGTTTACATCCTTCAGCAAGTAGCCGAGAGCGGATGCGGCATTTTCAGGCATTGTGGAGGTTGAAAGGAGAGGGGAGTTCCCAGAACACATTCATAAGACTGAAATCCAAGCGCCTGATGGCACTACTCCTCCTGGGTTGGAGTTTGTCCCTATGCAGTTATATCCCACTTTCTCTTCTGAGCAGTTGAGCACTGTGTTTTTCATCCCTCTTGCCTAAATTAGGGCCTGAAGTTATGTTATGTACACTGGATTTTAAGGGCCTTTTCAGCTGCCAATTACTGATGGCTGACCGGTTGTAGGAGAGTATAGAAGAGTGTCCTTCAGCAGTAGAACTCTAGTTTTATTTTGAGGAATTTGGCCTGGCTTGAAATGGCCCCTTATGTTGTTTATTGGCCTAATATTTTGATATAATGCTATGATAAAGCATCCCACCATCCTATACTATCTAATGTACTCATCTTAGCTAGAATAAGCAGCCAGGCACTGTCGTGGTGCAAAAGCTTTCTAAGTGACAAGTCAATACACAGTCAAAATAGGGTACTCTAATTCTGCCTTTGCTGCCCTTATTAAAGGTGTACAACAAGGGTCAGTTCTTTTCCCCTTGCTGTTCACCCTATAACATATTCCCTCTCCCAGCTGACCTTTACCACATGCCTCTCCTCCTGTATTCAGTTGTTGATTTGATTTACAGATCCCACCTTTCCCATACCTGTGTTTAAAAAAAAGACCTTGCACAATTTTCAGACTGGCTAAGACAGAAATGACTAATTTATGCAAAGTAAATACATTTTGGTACGAAACAGAAACTCACTATTGTTCCCAGTCTCTGGCATGTAACCATCAATAACCTGACCCCTCTAGAAATAACTAAATATTTCAGATACCTTGGAATCTGGTTAGATAATTGACTTGACTTTCAACACCACATGTGACTAACGAAATCTAAAATCAACTCCTAACTTTTTTGGGTCATGGAGATGTATCCCACTTTCTCTCCCCAGTGGGATACCTCTTTTCCCACTTGAATACTAGGTTCCCTTCTTAGCGTCTGCCTCCAAAACAAATCTTTCCTCACTGCAAGTTACTGTTAACATCTGCAGATACATTACTTTAGTTGCTGTACTTCCCAGAAAAAAACAGGACAGTTTTTGCCAAAGCACATTCACTCATAATCTCTCACAGAAGAAAGCTTGTTTTGCTGTTTTACTTCCACTCTTAGAAGATTGCGTACTTCCCCTTCCTCACTGACTGTTTTCTGCTTGTGGCTTTAGCTACCACTTTAGATCCCTTCCCTCCCTAACATAAGCCTCCTATAACACCAAGTACCAAACAGCACTGCTCTGCACCAATTATAGTTTCTTCATCCTTTGCCCTCTTATGTGAGAATCCCTTCCCCCTTGCATAAAAGAAAATACTTCTTCCTTTTACATGTGATCTAAAGCAATTAGTATTCAAAGAGGAAACTTGTACTTTACTAGTCATGTTCAGTAACCTGAATGCACATAACTACTCCATACCACTACACCCAAGACAAGTTAGGATATCACCCTTCTCAGTTGAACCATTTTATTTGTGTATATGGTACATAACATAGATTGGTACTAAGCTATTGATATGTGAGGATCTTTAGAAGCCTAGCTTTACATTCCCATGATAGTCTTAATTAATCCATTTTGTGTATGAATATCCCAGTGGTGGGTAAAAAGGATATGTTGGGACATTTACTTGTCCCTATCCGTGAGGGACATGGGTGTTAAACTTTGGGTGAATCTGGTTTCCCATCCACTTGTCCAAATTATGTTTAAATAGTGTAAGAGAAGTACTTTGTTTTATGTGAAGTGTAAGACTGTTCCACAAAAATGGTATTCTTTGTGATACATACCTATCCTTCCAACATGTCTATTTTGCAAACGAGATTGAGATCCCTTAAGTGAGTGTTCATGCTACTATTGGATATGTGAATGCCTAATAGGTCTGACAGGATAGGGTCTGCTGAGACTCTCAATATGCAAGACAGAGAATGCTGAGAATAGAGACAAGTTTTTTTTTTTTTTATACAGTCTGCATAGTATTTCTGATTTAGGCCTGTTATATATGTATTTTTTGTGATCATTTCAGTTGTGACAAGTGTTTGGACAGGTTCATACTGAAAGGGGCATGATATTCAATGGTCAGCCTAATGAAGCCTTATACAGTGAAATGAAATTATTATATCCCTAGACACCATACCTTTAGATCCTATTCATTACATTCAACTGATCGTACTTACTAGTCTTTGAGCATCTTGGCAGATCCAAGCAGGCAAACCAGTGCACAAGCCTGGAGTTCCTCTAACTTTTCCCTCCCACAGTGATCCAGTGCTTTCCATCTATGTTCCCTCAGATTTCTCTTGGTATCACAATATTTGGATGTGATCCCATAGCTGTGACAGACATGTTTACTTTTTGCCTTTGTTAAATTACGATGTCCTTATATTTTGTGCATTTTTTGCAATTTCTACTTTCTCTGTTAACTTTCGTTTTGCACATTTTACTAAATTTTAGACATCTTTTCAACACGGTGGTCATTAGGCCAGTGTAGGCTTTACATTTCTTTCATTTGGGTACTTTGGCTGATAGCTTTGTTTGTGCTGGGTGCATGTGTGCCTGTGATTTCTGTCTAATTTATCTAGTTGTCACTTGTGTTATGGTAAGGAAAAAACACAAAGGTTCAAGAAATGCCATAAATGCAGGCTTAGGGTTCCTGTGCATGGCCGTGACCTGTGTTTTTACTGATGTTCTTCATACCACATTGCTGCAGTCCTTACACTTGGGTAGTCCGCTGTCCCAGTCGGCCCGAATACCAAAGTATATGGCTGACGTCGGTCAAGGCGCATTAGTCTGACGTCAGGACGTCAGGGTACAAATGCGCATGACCGACGTCATATCCTCAGTCTTTTTTGCCGCATGGTCCGATGCAGAAGCAGTTTTGCAAGTGCAGGTTGGCGTTCTGAGATTTTCCGAAGTCGGAGTTTCAGACCGAATCCAAGTTGGCTAAGTACCCGTTGGGGATTATTTTGGTTTTCTTGCCTCAGTATTTTACCGGATGTCAGAAAAAGTGAATAACTGTATTTCTTGTGGAAACAGATACCTCATAGGGATTACCATACCTTGTGTATACCTTGCTTAGGGCCTGAGCACGACGTTGTTGGCTGTCGCTCTTGTGCTAGATTTAACAAACGCACTATAAAGAGAAGATTAGATTGTGCCAGGTTAGTTTTGGGAAGCGGTGTAATTATAAAATGCCGTCGGATGCTCCGGCGCCGCTTCACAAAAAGCGCAAGGACAAAACAGCAAAGCCTAGGCTGGAAGAACCGTCCGTCCGGACGCCGGTTCTTTAGAGGGCTCGGTGGAGCCAGGGGTTCAGACAGAAATTTCTTTGGAATCCCAGGGAGAGACTTTATTACTGCAAGATGTGACCTCTCAGGAGGTAGGCCAGGCGGAAGGGGCTTCTCAAGTAGCTGTTCTTCCTTCCCTTCCTAAGGTGGTTAGGCCCTCCCTGCTGTTTCCAAGGCTTCTCCCAGGGGCAGGCCAGGTTTTGTTTCAGGAGTTACCCTAGTTCTTCAGGGTCTGTACCTAAGAAGCATATGCTTAAGATGGCAGAAGATTTGATTACAATGATTAGAGGTTCTATGCCCCCTCCTGATAAGAGGCCTAGGGTGGAACCTGAGCTTGGGAGTTTTGAGCAGTGTTCGGATGCTTCTGAGTCTTCGGCTGAAGACTTGCAGGAGTATTCCCTTACTCTGATTCTGATGTAGATGATTCTACTCCTCCTGCTTCTCCTCCTGAGGATTTTTCATTTTCAGAGACTCTTCATTCCATGAGGGAGCATTTTAAATGGGAAGGTCAGGATTTCTCTGATTCAGGAAAAGGCTTAGGGAATTTTGTTTCTACCCCAGCATAGGCCTTTAGCTATACCTCCTGTTCTAGATGTGGTAGAGGATGTTTTGCAGAGGCTTCTCTGAACCCTGACTCTTGCCTCCTGCTCCAGTTAAACCGGATAGATATTATAGGGTGCCTGAAGCTCATAAGTATCTTTTAAGAGTCCTAGGGCAGACCCAGAAACAGTTTCAGGGGCCTAAAGGTGTTAAGGCTTCTGTTGTTAAAAATCCTGTTCCTCCAGATAAAGAGGCTAGGGCTTTGGATAGATGGGGAAAGAAAGTGTATACTTCTTCCACTTTGGCCATGAGAGCTTTGAATTGCCAGTTTCACATGTTGAAATACCAAAATTATCTCCTTTCACAATTAAAGTCTAAGGTAGATGCTTTGGCGGAAGGTATTGAGTGTAAAGAGTTGCAGGGTTTAGTTCATGTTTCTGAACAGGTGGGTAAGCATTCTTTGCAATGTGGTTTTGATGCTGTGCAGGCCTCTTGAGGGTGGCTGCCACTGGTTCGGTTCTTCGCAGGCACGCCTGGTTGAGGGATCAGAATTTAGCTGAGCATGTGAAAACAAGGATTTTAGATGCTCCTTTACAATCTGATGTGTTGTTTGGTTCGCCTGTGGAAGCAGTTCTAAAGAAAATGGAAGACAAGGCTAAGTCTATGCAGACTGTTAAAGATTGTTTGCAGGTTCAGCCTCCAAGTTTAGTAGAAATTGGCCTACCAAGGGGTGGACATATCCTGCTTATGATTCCCAGTCTAGGGGTAGGTCTAGACGTGGTAGAGGCAGAGCTCAAGGTTCTTTTAGGCCTAGAACAGGAGTTCACCTGCTCAGTCTTCTGGTGAGGGCAGGGGTCAGTCCTTTCGTAAACAGACACAATGACCTGCCTTTTCTGCTGCCAGAATCTTCTCGTCTGGCAGCACCTTTGGGAGGAAGGTTGGCACTTTTCAAGAAAACTGGAGTTTAATTACCCAAGACAGATGGGTATTGGATATCATTCACCACGGTTACAGGTTTTATTTCCATACCTTGCCTCCTTTCAAAGGCATGCCAGACATTCCTCCTCAACAAGGAAAGAGGCTCACAAGCAAATTTCTCTGTTGCTCCAAATAGGGGCCATTCAGCCGGTTCCCCAGAAAGGGGCCTAGGATTTTATTCTCGCCTGTTCCTAGTACCAAAAAGGGAACACGTGGAGACCAATTTTGGATCTGTCTATCCTCAACACTTATCTGGACATTCCCAAGTTCAAAATGTTGACGTTACAACAGCTTTTACCTCTGCTGGGCAAAGATCACTGGATGGTAACTTTGGATCTCAAGGAAGCTTACCTTCATTTTCCTATCAGACTAATTTGCAGGAAGTATCTGCGTTTAGGAGCTGGGAATTCTCATTATCAGATCTCTGCATTGCCCTTTGGCTTATCTACTGCGCCCAGAGTATTCACAAAGGTTCTGGCTCCAGTGTTAGCTTTCTTCAGGCTAAAAGGAATACAAATCTATCCTTATTTGGACGATTGCCTGATTCTGGCTCAAGGAAGACTTCTTCAGCATTTGGAATATGTGATAGCAGTGCTAAGATGCCTAGGGTATTCTGTGAACGAAATAAAGTCCAGTCTAGTACCCTCTCAAGACATGTGCTTTCTGGGTGTGAGACTGAATACAGCAACCCAGATGGCCTTTTTAACCCCGGACAAACAAAAGAATCTTTCTCTACTTCCATCAACTATCTCATCAGTCCAGGCTGACTGCAAGGACAGTCCTTCAAGCCTTAGGGTTCATGGCATCTTGTATTCTGGTACTTCCCAATGCCAAACTGCATATGAGGAAGCTACAATGGTATCTCAAAATGTATGGACACAGCACTGCCAGGATTTGGACACTGTCATTCAAATAATACCTTGCATTCAAAAGGAATTTTTGTGGTGGGCTCAGGAATGTCACCTAAACAAGGGACTCTCTGTGACCCAGCCAGAAGTCAGATTCTAACGACAGATGCCTCAGACACAGCTTGGGGAGCTCATCTGAATGGAAAGTGGATACAAGACAAGTGGCCTGCCAGACTGCAGCATCTACATATCAACATGAAGGAGATGTTAGCAGTCCAGTTTGCAGCTTTCAAGGATTTACTTCTTCCAGGGCAGGTGTTGATTCTAACAGACAACACAACTGTCATGTGGTACATCAACAAACAAGGGGTGACACATTCTTATCCTCTATGCAGGCAAGCAATGATTTTGTGGGAGAGCAGCTGAATCTTAGGTTTCTGCCAGGAGCACAGAACTCCTTAGCAGATGTGTTAAGCAGGCAAATCATGGATCCCCATGAGTGGAAACTGGATCTTCATGTATTTCAGACATTGACAGTGTCATGGGGAACTCCAGACATAGATCTGTTCGCTTCTCCACTAAACCACCAGCTGCCAAAGTTTTGCACGAAAAGGTTTCATCACACAGCCTGGAAAGTGGATGCTCTTTCTTTCAGTTGGAAAAATCTTCATGTGTATGCCTTTCCACCTCTGCCTCTCCTCCCAAAGGTACTTCTAAAGGTCAGACAAGACAAGCCAAGGATGATTTTAATAGCTCCAGATTGGCCTCGGCAGCACTGGTACCCATTACTGAGGAGTCTGGTAAGGAAGCCTCCATGGCCCTTACCTTTGATTCCACACCTATTGTCTCAGAAGGACGGGCATCTGCTCAATGTCAAGCTTCACTCTCTTCATCTAACAGCTTGGCATATTCTGTTTTGAACCATAGCAGGTCTCAGCTTCCTCAACAAGTTTTGAATGTGATTATGGAAGCCAGAAGACCTAGTACAAGGAAAGTGTACCCAGGCCAATGGAAGAGATCTTTATTTTGGTGTCCAGCAAAGGATTTCGATGTTTCTGAGCCAAATTTGAGTGTGGCTCTTCAATATCAGTTATTGGACAAAGGTTTGTCTTTCTCTTCCATTAAGATTCATGCTGCAGCAATTTCAGCTCACTATGATTGTGACCCACCATTGTTTTCTCATCCTTTGTTCAAGGAATTTGTTAGAGGGGCAAAGAATATAAGACCCCAGAGCTCCTACTCCTGCTTGGGACCTCAATTTTGTGTTGGAGAAACTCACTCTACAACCTTTTGAGCCTGCAGCTACTGCTGAATTGAAATATTTGTCATGGAAGACTGCTTTTTGTTAGCCATTACATCTGCAAGAAGGGTGTCTGAATTGCAGGCCCTTATGGCGGTTGAGCCTTTCTGATTTTTCATAAGGATAGGGTATCTTTATCCTTCCTTTATGCCTAAAGTGGTTTCTAGTGTGGCTTTAAACCAAACTATTCATTTGCCTACCTTTTATGCAGATCCCCAAAATAAGGGGAAAAGATTTTGCACACTTTAGATGTACACAGGCAGATTATTTAAGCAGGACTAAGGATTTTAGGCAGTCTCAGCAGTTGTTTGTTTCTTTTGCTTTGGGTTCTCAGGGCAAGCCTGTGTCAAAACAAACTATTTCTAAGTGGATTGGGTTTTGCATTGCATTTTGTTATTCCCATCATGGCAAGGAGATTCCAGCTGGGATTAGGCCTCATTCCACTAGGGCTACTGCCACTTCAACAGCATTTCTAAGGGGGGTGGCAACTAAGGATATTTTGGAGGCAGCTACTTGGAGTTCAGTGCATACTTTCTCTAAGCATTACCACCTTCCTCTCTACTCTAAATCTAGGGCTGGTTTTGCCACGGCTATTTTGCAGGGCATGTTGTCAGCTCCTGCTTCCTTATGATTTGCCAGCCTCCCTTACCTCTGCTGTGGGATTCTACCCAAGTGTAAGGACTGCAGCAATGTGGTATGAAAGAACATAGTACAGTTTTGTACCTACCATAAATGTAGATGTTCGAAGATCCACATTGCTGCAGTCAAATTCCTCCTTCCCTCTGTGTTTAGGGGTGGTTGTGTGGGTGAGGTTATACTCTTGTAAATTTGTATATATTGTATATATATTTGGTGCAGGAGTGTGTGGTGTTTTTTGGTTTTAGCCTTATCTTTTTAGGGTCTTCTGACATCTGGGGCAAGAAAAGACTGAGCATATGACGTCGGTCATCGCGAGCATTTGTACCTGGCGTCCTGGCGTCACTCTAATCCTTTGACCGCGCGCGTCATCTTTTGGTATTATAGGCGACTGGGACAGCGGACTACCCAAGTGTAAGGACTGCAGCAATGTGGATCTTCGAACATCTACATTTATGGTAGGTACAAAACTGTACTTTTGGGAGCAGACCAAATCACTGCAGACTGCATCTTATGTAAAGCCTTTGTTCAGTGGGTATCATCAGATCAGCATAACATGTTTATTGTTAATGGCTTCTGCCTCCTGACTTCGAGGCAGACAAGCCCAAGAAATGAGGGAAAAATGGGGCAAAGATGACTCCAGGAAAAGGAGGGTAGACATTGAGGCTTAAATTTCAGTGCCAAAAGTTCAGAAGGGTCAGTCCCCATCCAGACTTCAGGCAACCCCTTTGGTGCTGGTTCCAGCTGCCTTAGAACTGATAAATGATCCCCGATAAGTCTCCTCAAAGGGTTGCAAGCCTGGACATCTTTAGAACAGGAGTTTACCTCTTTACCTTCCATACTGTGTTCAGCTTTGTATGTGGAGTTGGACTTCATAAAGCAGAAGGTTTTGAAGACTCAAATTGAAATGGATGTCCTCCTTTCACCCTTGACGTTGAGGGTGGATCTTATAGGTCCAACATTCCCTGTCCTTGCTCCTAGCCCATTTCATGTTTTTAGCACTAGTGACATTAGACCTGATATCCATCCCTGAGCCTGTAGCTTTGGTTCTAACTAGAATTTCCAGTTCTGTGCCAAAGGAGTTAATCTTGTCCCAGTCAACTGAGATTTTCAGACCCAAGTGGGACTCAGCCCCCTGGACTTGACGCCAAGCCCTTAGTGCCATCTCATGCAGCCCATTTTCGATATTTGAGATTTTTGCTTCCAAAGCTTCAGTGCCAGTCTCCTCTTCAAAGACTTCCTTTCTGGTTTGGGATTCCCTCCATTGATGCAGGCATCCCTTCTTTCAGAGGGCTGGCCATGGTGTCAGAGGAAGAGTCCTGGGATCCAGCAGAGGTTAAAATGACTTTCAAGGTTATGGAGGGGGGTGATGGCCTTTTCTGAGAGAACTGAGGTTTCTCTGGAGAAGGCCCTGCTTCTGGAAATCCTTTAAATTCCTTCTCTTTCACATCTACAGGTCAGAGTCAACCTTGGGTCTCAGTCTGCTTAGATGCAGACTGTTGTCTGAAGACTCTGATCACCCACTGTCCGATGTTCCAAGGAAGAGAAAATGAAAGAGGAAGCAGATAGTTTCCCCCCTCAGAATATGTCACATTGGACTCGGACTCTGATGACTGAGAGGGTTCCTTAAAGTGCCCTTCTATGAAATATTGAAAGTTATGTGCTAGGGATAGAATTGTGCAATGGATGAGTAAATCCTTTTTGAGACTTATGATTCAACACCTTTAACTTAACTTTCTGAGTTACCCCCCCCCCCACACACACACACACACACCTAGATCATTTAATTGATTTATCCATCATGGTAAGAGCCCAGTTTCTACAAGCCAATTGCACAAAAGCCAGATAAAATTTAGAGGTCTCCCAAAGATGTGTAGCGGTGGGTGAAAGTTCCCTTAGAAGATTCCACCATTGGTGTCATCCACCTTCAAAAAAGAGCAGCCACTGCTCATCTGCTCAACAGGAGGACTCTTTCCATAGACAGATTAGGGAAGCAGGTGTATGCTTCTTGCACCTTTTTGCTTTGGGCCAAGAACTATGCTACACATGGTTTCAGAGGGTCCTTGAAAAAAGACACGGTGGATTCTAGGTAACAGGTGGAGACTACCTTGAATGCCATGTATAACAAACCACTCTAATCTCTTCGTGTAGCTGATGCACAACACTGCCATCAGAGCAGGTAGATCAGTGGGAGTAGGGTGAGACTCCTGACTTGGTTCCACTTATATGGTTTTGCAGACAACTTCAAGGCATCCTTTGCCAGTGCTCCCTAGCTCGGTTCATGTCTTTTTGAGCCAACCTTTGAGGAGCACGTACAGAAGTGTGACCATGATGGCAAGATGCTTTCTGCCACTGGAATCTGATATTAAAACCCCCAAAGATCTTAGTCAGAACCTGAGGGTACCCAAGTCATTATGGTTCTAAATTTCCAGGCATCATCCCTGTGATTCCACTTCTGACAGAGGTGGAAACACCAGGGATGGCCACTTCAATAGATTCAGACCCGTAGATACCATGGGCCATTTTCTGACCAACAGCAGATTCTTTTCTGAAGTGCTGCACAACTGTGCTCCCCCTCTGGTTGCAATAGGGAGTCGCCCCTCTCTCTCTCGCTGTCTTCTGCTGCCCAGCATGGTTGGCCATTCTGTGAGATTTCTGAGTGAGAGAGAGAATATACAGAGGTTATTCAGTTCCCTTATTCACACATCTACTAACAGTTGAGCAACTTAAGGGAGATTTAACCAAAGTATCCAACACAGCAGGCAACTCTCTCTACTCTAACTTTGTTGCAAAGAATTGGAATACCCTTCCAAATATTATTAGGTTCATAAGCAACCTTAATCAATTCAAGATATCTCTCAAAAGGCACTTATAAGAATGAAGATAAAACAGTCCAACCACCACACAGGGGGAATCAAAAAATATACTTTTAATGAGGTAGGCGCTTTCACTACAACAGTAGCTTCATCAGATCATTCCTAAAAAAAAACAACAGACTATTTAAACTAAAAGTGATGTAAAAACCATGAACCAGTCAAGATCGCACATTTCAGTACACCCTCCTTAAACACACAATGCTATATATATAAAGAAATGTATGTAATACAGCAATAGTAATAAAAACAATAATTAAAACTGCATCCTAACATTCCAGGACAGCAAAACATAAAAAAAACCTTAGTATTGTTAAAATCAATGAGTCAACCCCCTAGTTTTCAATATGGGCTTCAAGGACACTTTACCATTCAAACTGGGAAAAGTGTAATCTTTAAACTAAATTATCCAGCGTAACTCTGTACATTCTGTTCTAAATTTAAAATCCCCCCTTACATTTCTAGTCATAACCTCTAAAACTGTGAACCTAAACTTATGTCCTGGACCCTTATTAATAACATGTTTCGCTAACTCACTGTGTTCATCCAGTGTCCTGATATAATTAATATGTATCCTCTCCTTAAAACTACGATTAATTTTACCAGCATAATAAGCTTGGTATAAAGAACACAGCATAATAATTCACATGTTCAGTTCTACAGTCTGCGTAAAAGTTAAAATCAATTCGATGTTTAGTGACAGAACATATAATATGACTAGTACGCCATACATATTTACAGGATGAACAGCCTCTACACGGAAAGGTACCTATGCATTCAGAATTAACAACAGTACTTACACTATAACAATTCTTATAGCACAACTGGAGCTTGAGAGATATGTTGTTCCTAAATGCAAACTTTGGTCTAGGGCCTACTATCCGACTTACCTCTTCATTAGCCAATAATACCAGCTAATATTTCTTAATAGTAGTGCATATATCTGTAGTGCCACTAGAATAAGTATGAAGTAAATGTAAATGATCCTGATATTTAACAGAAGCAGCATCAGAAAAAAGTATCATGTGCACTGAAATAAGGTTTAGCAGCAGTATTTTTGTGTGATAATACAAACTCACTCATACTATTAACCTCAGAGGTATAATAACCTCTAGAAACTAGCCGCTTTGTACCTGTAACAACAGCTTGCTCAGCTAATACGTCGTTACTACTAGAAACTAGCCGCTTTGTACCTGTAACAACAGCTTGCTCAGCTAATACGTCGTTACTATGTAAATGCATCTCTCTTAATAGTTGTCCCTTTACAACGTTCCTAGGGACATGCGTCAGATGCATATTTGACTTATGTAATATATTATTCCTTTTAGATTGTTTCCTAAATATCTTACTTTCAAAATCTTGTCCATCCTTACTAATAGTAACATCTAAAAAAATTAATAGAAGGAAGAGAGTATGTACATTTAAATTTAAAAAATGATGTGGTGCTTTGTAAATATTCTAAAAACTTGTCAAAACTATCCATAATACCTTTCCATAAAATAAATATTATCAACAAAACATCTATAAAAAACGAAACTATCCAAGTATAAATTATCATTATGCACAAACTCAAACTCCCATTGGACAAGGATGGCATTAGCACAGGAATTGGTACATGCCGTTCCCATCACACCACCAACCTTTTTCAAATAAAAATTATCTTGAAATATAAAAACATTTTTCTCCAGTATCAATTCTAGCAAAGCAAACCAACATTACCTTATTGCTCATATCACTCAGCCATGTAAGAAACATCCTAACATTCTCTACTCCCAGTTCATTGGAAATGATTGTAAACAGTGAGTTAATATCCAGAGTAACATATAACAGTTCAGACACATCATTGTGTTCATTGTGCCATGCAAATAAATCATGTAGAAAAACCTTAGTATCCTTAAGAACAGTAGGTATATTATTAAGAATAAGACGCACTGATTTTATTCAGTATAAATGGATAGCGGTTCTGTTAGCCATCCCTGGCTAGAAACTATAGGTGGCATAGGGGGGTTATGTACATCTTTATGCATTTTGGGAAGCCTATATATAAGGGTTATCAATGGATGTTCAACTAAGAAATAATCGTATAATTCCTTATTAATAAGATCTGTCATTAATAAATCATAAATATAAAATTCAACTTTCCTCATAAATACCATTAACTTGGTACCTATATATTTTCAAGTAGGTGGATTTATCATTAAACATATCATGCATTAATCTCACATAAATCTATGCGATCTAATACAATACCTCCACCTTTATCGGCAGGTCTTATTTCTAACCAGTCAGATTCTCGTAATGCTTTAAGAGCTAAATTCTCATCATATGTCAAGTTAAACCATAAGGTAAAGTCTGCCTTAATTCATTCTCACAGACAGATACAAAGGTATTAAGAACAGGATGTATTATCTAGTACAAAAGAACTAGGTTTCTTAAACCCAGGTACATAGTTCCTATCCTGCTCAGGATAAAGTAATTTCAATGAAGTATTTCTAGCAAACATTTCAAGTCAGTGATATTATCAATAAGATCCGGTTTCATAGCTGGAATAAAAGACAAACCTTTAAAGTGAAGTTGCTCAATCTTGCCGTTTGTTCTTTACACATGGGTTCGGAGCCAATCCATCAGCTCCGAGTCGGTCGCTTTCCAAGCTCAAGATCTTTGAGTAGCTCGAAGCACAGTCCCTATCCCATGATGCTCTCCTACCAACCCCAGATCTAGTTTGCCGCTGCAACAGATCACACGATCTTCGGAGGAAGCTCGGGCCAGTAACCTTTTTGTCTTCTTAGAAGAATATATATTTAGTTATTTAGCTATCAGGGATCTGATATATGTGAGACTTTTAATATTAATTGTATTGGTTGTTTCAGTGAGCTTAAAATCCTCAGCTTTGGCCAGCTAAGATCTAGCTGTATTCAACTGGACGTATAAGAGAATTTAAGTACCTTTTTATCTGCACTTTTTTCAAATAATACAGTATTTAAATTGATTTAATTGTGTTGCATGAATATTGACTGAATTGGAAGTTTTGACTCTGTTCTTTAGTTAGTGCTTGCTTGAATTTTGTCTGTTAGTAACTGCAGGTGTGGGGGTAACCACATTCTTTGATTTCCTGTCCTTGCCTATTTAAGCGGTACAGTTTGAGATATTTTCTGCTTAAAAACCTCAGCTTTGTCCTGCTAAGATCTAGCTGTATTCAGCTGGACGTATAAGAGAATTTAAGTACCTTCATCTACACTTTTTTCAAATAATACAGTATTTAAATTGATTTAATTGTGTTGCATGAATATTAACTGAATTGGAAGTTTTGGCTCTGTTCTTCAGTTAATTTTCCCACCCACCCTCCCTCTTTCTGTTTTGGTGTTAATCTTAGTGGCTTTGAAACTGCCTGCCCCTCTTGTAAATTTGTGTTTGGATACTCCTTCTGGGCCCATCTCATTTGCTCACTCAACTGAGTGCAGTGAGATCATATTCTGATTTCAGGCACTCCTACTGTGTACAAAGAGAGCATATGGGAAAGAGAACAAAAAAAAAATTAAGCTGGTTTCCTGCCTTTCCTGTTAAGTGGTCTAGACTATTTGTAGGCTTCTGAGCCCCCAAGCCCTTTTGTGTTGGAGGGAAGCCTTCTAGCTTAGTTTTGTTTCTTATAACTAGCCAGTTTTCTAGTTTCAACACTCAAATCTGTTTCTTTGAACTCAGCACTTGTTCAGAATTCATTGTAAAGCACTACATAAGCTGCAAATTACTACAGCACTCAACTAGAGGAAAGAAGTTTTTAGTACTTAATAAATAAGCACCTATCCAAGCATGTCTAAGGGTCAGCTCCCAGTGATTTCTCCTGTCTACCAGATGAATCTGGGCATCTTGGGGCAATGCAACAATTGCCTCATGTACTAAGACACCCCTTCTCCTCCTACAACCCAACACTACAACCTGTGAGCTATGCACTTATATAGCCAAACTGGAAGCAAAGCTCTCTTCACCCAAAACTGGACTAGACAGTCAAGAGGAGAAGGTAAACACTTGCACCACACCACACCACACTCATCACATGGTCCCGCAAAACCTACACCACCAAAACACACACATAGAAACACAAAACACCAACCTACATTCGCGGAGGCTCTCAATAAAAACCTGCCCAAGCATCAGGCACATCCAAAGCATAAATGCAAGCAAACTCCACCCCCCAACACAACCCAAATGACACATAGCCCACAAACTCAATGTGCCACTCAACCACAGCCCATAAGGCATAACAACGTACCCAACACTCTAGTCATAGGTGACTCTATAGTCAGGCACACTGATGTTCCACTCACTAGACTAAACAAGGAGAAAGTTACTGTCAGCTGTCTGTCAGGTGCCAGGGTCCGCCACATAACGCATGCACTCAGGTCACTCCGCAATAAGTACAAATATGACACTGTCATTGTCCATGTTGGTGTGAATGACCTGAGACGTACCTCCCTGGACTACATGAAAAGAGACATGGAGGAGCTCTCTGATCTTGTATCCGAGGCAGGTATGACTCTAACCCTGAGTAGCATCCTGCCATCACCCAGAATGATACCACAGTACAAGGACAAAATGATTGACTTCAACAATTGGCTAAGCTTTCTGGTGTCATTCTAAGGGGATCCAGTATTTGTCTGCCCGGGACGACATGATCGACAGACCACAATGCTTTGCCAGAGATGGCCTGCACCTGTCGCCCTTAGGATTCCGGATACTGGCTAAGGCTCTTGCCACCCCTATAGTGCCTTTTTTAGGCAAAGTTCAAATGAAAAAGTCACCACCGTAACAGGTACAAGCGAGCAAAATCTGAGGATAATGCTACTCAATGCTAGAAGTCTAAACCTCAAAATGCACTCACTCGAGGCACTCCTTAAAATGGAGAACATTGACATCTGTGCAGTGACAGAGACCTGGTTCAAAGCTCTAGAGAGCACCCCTGCATTGCCAGGCTGCAATTCATACCACACCTTTCGGCCACCTAACACAGAACTCATTAAGGATATCCACACCGCCAGGCTAGTTGCACAGCATAATGCATCTGATTTTATCCAAGTGCAACTAACTCTGGGCAAGACCACATTCCAAATTGCAGCTTGCTACAGACCCCCCCCACCATGCCCCAGGATTCCCACTCCTCATTTCTTGATACACTGGAAAGTATTAGGGTACAACCCAACACCCTAATAATGGGCAATTTCAACTACCCCACCATTAACTGGAAAAACTACTCATGTACCAACTCTTTTGCTCAACGTTTTGTAGAATTCATAAATTCCAACGCCTTGGATCAACTTATTCTCACCCCTACCAGGGGCAGCAATATCCTAGACCTGGTCATTACCAACATGGGAAACCAGTGTTCCACACCAGAGGTCAATTCCTTGTTGGTCAGATCCGACCACAATCTAATCAACCTAGACATCCACATCCCACCCCCAATTAGGGAAACCATCGTAAAAAACTTCTCCAAAGCCAACTTCACACTTAAGACAGAAGTGGCAAACTTCACGACACCCATGCAGATGGACAATAGAGGTATGACTGCTGAATCCTACACAAATGCACTTTATAAGCACTTACACGAGTGCATGGATCATGCTATCCCTAATAGAACCAAGATGTTATCCTCCAAAAAAAAGGAAGCCAATCTGGTGGACCTCTGCCATAAACAAACTCTACAACAGAAGAAAGAAACTTTTGCAAAAAAGAGTAAAATCCCATGACTGGAGGAACTCCCTGGTCAACCTCCGTAAGAAGCTGAGATCCCTCATAAAATCCTCCAAAGCTAGTTACGAAAACAAAATTGCCACTGACTCTAAAGACAACCACAAAGCATTCTATAGCTATGTCAAGGATCTCAGTGGGAACACTCAGATCTGCTGTGAGTTATAGCACAATGGCGCTAAATATATAGAACCAACTGATATTGCCAACATCCTAGCAGATAGGTTCAGTGTTAATTTTACCCCCCTCTCACCCCCTAGAGGTCCCATCTCTATACCGGAAGAATGCAAAGTTCCTATAATCACGGCTGCACAGGTGAAAAACACACTCTCCAAAGCCAAGAACACAGCATCCATGGGACCTGACAATATCCCAGGCTGCGTTCTACAAGAACTACAGAATGAACTGGCACCCTACCTAAGTACCATGTTCAATCATAGCCTCACCTCAGGCTTTGTACCCACTGAATGGCACACCGCGACGGTTATCCCACTCCAAAAAGGTGGAGCCACGACGGACCCCGGGAACTACCGCCCCATTAGCCTGATGAGCCTGGTCTGCAAGGCCATGGAACGTATCATCATGGAACTCATAAACAATGACATTGGTAATCTCCAAACTCTGGACCCTACCCAGTTTGGATTTGTAAAAGGCAGATCATGTCTCCTAAACCTGATTAACTTCTTTGAAGCAGTCACCAAAGCCATAGATGAGGGTAAAATGGTTCACACAGCTTATCTAGATCTCGCCAAGGCCTTCAACACCATCCCCCACTCTGGAATTATAGATAAGCTCACTAAACTAGGTATAAATCCCTATGTCACAAGATGGGTTGCCAACTGGCTCACGGACAGAACCCACACTGTGAAAGTAGCAGATTCCAAATCCGACTTCAGACCAGTGACAAGTGGAGTACCACAGGGTTCAGTCCTGGGTCCTCTCCTGTTTGGTATCTACTTCTCTGAAGTGCAGGCTAACACAGAAGGTCTTTGGCTAACAAAGTTTGCAGATGACTGCAAACTAGGAGCCATAATCGAAACTCCTAACGATGTGGACAAACTACAAAAGGGCCTCACTGAGACAGATACCTGGTGTCAAAGCCATGGCCTGAAGCTCAATGCCAGAAAGTGTATTGTCATCCCCTGTGGTAAAAACTCTGTACCCATGAACTACCACATAGCTAGTAGTCTAATTAATGCCAAAAATGTGATGAGACCTTGGGACACAGGTGGACAGTAGTCTCTCCTTTGATAATCACATTGCCACAGTGGTCAGAAAATCCTTCTACGTGGCTCATCTCATCACAAAAGGATTCTCATCCAGAAAAAGAGGTCGTTGTTCCCCTCTACTCATCACTCATTAGACCCATTAATAGAGTACAGTGCCCCTTTTGGTATGTACCTCACAAGACAGCTACAACAACTGGAAAGACCACAGAAATACCTCACAAAGAGGATTACTGGCCTCAAACAGATGCCCTACGCAGACCGTCTCAAAAAACTACAGCTTTACTCCATCGCATATCGCCTACTCGGGGGCGATCTCTGCCTAACATACAAAGCTATGTCAAACCCAGTGCTGTTGGACATGCTCCACTTAAAGAAATCCCAATCCCTCCGAGCTACACACTCTAGGTACCTAAACCTTGTCACCACAATAAACAGAACATGCTGGAGGGATAGATTCCTGTCCCAGAGACTTCCCATACTCTGGAACAGACTACTTATCTATGTCAAACAGAGCTCCTCATTAGCACTCTTCAAGAAAAATCTTGATGATTGGATGGGAAATGGGAAATTCACCCCAGGGATCACTTCTGTTGCTCTGCTCGACAGGGGCACAGGAAAATAATTTTCTTGGGTGGCGAAAGCCAGGGTAAATTTTTTGGCTAGGCTTATATAGGCCCTAGGGCCAATAGCCTAGCACCTACCTATGAACTGTATAATATATTTTTTTGTCTTTTGAAATCAGAGCGGTTGCTCCTAGGCCTTTGGCCTTTCTTTAGTTGCATTTTACTTGACAGGGCTCTATCAAATTTAATTCCCTATCCCCTCCTTGTTCATAACTTGTATGTGCTATTAGTTTTGTTGTATCTGAATAATGTGAGAGTGTTCAATCTCGCCGTTTGTTCTTACACCTGGGTTCGGAGCCGATCCTCGGCTCCGTGTCGGCCGCTTGACAAAGCTCTGCATCGAGAAGAAGCTCGAGACCAACCTAACTCCCACAATCCCCCTCTGCCTTTACGTCAGATCTAGTTTGCCGCTGCAAAGATCACATCATTTTGATGAGCTCGGACCACCTGAAAGCTAAGATTGATTATTTCTTATAATTCTTTCATTAGTTTTTGTATACAGATTTTCTCAGATTGACTGTGTGTATGTGTGAGTAGTGTATCGAGGGTTTCTCGTTCCGGTATATAAGTTTTATATACTTTTATATACTTTGAGTTTTCCCTCAGGGCCTACCCCACCCTTAACTGGATTTGACTATTGGATGTGGCTTAAGTACCTGGATTTGACAAATATTACTGGCTTTGACTTTCTTTACTGGATTTGACATTACTGGCTTGTCACTGTTTTCTGGATTGGAATTTGTTATCATGTCAGAAAAAGCTAAATCAGGCTTCAAACGGTGCCAATGTGGACAGAAGATGTCTGTCACAGACAATCATAGTTCCTCGCCTACTGTCTTGGCCCTCTCCATCTGCAGGAAGACTGCTCTATCTGTCATTCTTTCAGTGGAAGGGTCATGACGGATAGGCAGGAAACTTATGGATAGGGTCTTTGAAGCCTGCATTCCAAGAGGCTCTGGATGCATCAGACCAGGCATCTAAATCCTCGGCGAATCGAAGACGCCGGAGCCCAAGTCATCGGCTCCAGCTCTTCATTCAAAGTTCGATCACCGGTTCCACAGACTTCGGGCCGAGTGTTGAACAGTTGTCAGTTACCGAGCCTCGAGTCTTGGAACCGTGACGGAGCTCCTCCTCCTGCACTTTTGAGGTCGGCTCCATCTTCGATTCCTTCGATGCTCTTCCAGGCCCCTCTCCGACACTGATGTAGACTGTGGTGCAGAAATTGATGGAGAATACAGCCTTGTCCAAACTCATCTCTGTCTCCTCCCAGTTGGTGTCGAGACCGAAGGCCTTCCCCTTATCTCCACGTGTTCCTCCTCCGAGGCCTATCCAGTCTTCGGAGCCGGGAGAGGGACCTGGTGATTGTGGAGCCCTCGGTACCAGAGCCGCCTTTCTCGGTCGGTACCGTTCACCTCGACTCCGGATCCAGTACCGAGTCTCGGAGCCTAAGATCCATCCTTAGGTCCGGGACTGAGAGTCGGACTGATGTTTGATTCCGACGCTCCCTCTCGGGCCTCGGCTCGGATCGACTCGGCCCGCCCTCGGGTCGATGCCTTCGTGCCTGTCTCGGGAATTCCTCCGACTTCTTCGAACCGGGGATACCTCGACTCGGGACCCGGGGGCCTTCGAACTCATGAGGAAGGTGTTGTCTGTTCAGACAAGCACTTCAGCAGAAACAGCTTCTCCTTCCCATAAAGGGCCGTTATCCTCCTCTGCACCCACGGCTACATCTAAGCGCCGAAAGCACCAGTGTCTCAGCCACCCCTAGAGGGTGCCCCTTCTTCCTCGGAGGCTTCTTGGATGCCCCCTGAGGAAGTTCCGAGGAAAAGATTGTGTAAGAGGAGACACTTAGATTCTCCACAAGAATCATTGACATCGGACACTGACTTAGATGAGTCAGATGGGTCCCCAAAATCACCCTCGGAGGATGTCTCCTTTTCTGACATCCTGGAGATCCTAAAGCAGCGAGGTGATTGGCAATCCCTCCCCCCTTCTGAGGATGAGTCAGTCTTGCTGAAGGCATTCGGTGCTCGCCCTTCCTCCTCCTGGGTCACTCCGCCGTTCGATGACTTAATGGAGCTGATTGCTCAAGGGCGTGGGAGACACCTGACACGGTGGAGCCAGTCCCTAGAAAGCCTAACAAATTTATTACTGCCCCCCAAGATAAGGCTTATCTGACAAAAGGAGTGCCAGTGGACGCTATGGTGGTGGCAGCGGCCACGAAAAAGGAGATGTCGAATCTTCCTTATCTGTCCATCCGCCTAATAGAGATTCTAGGACTATGGACAGATATGGGAAGCTCATTTTTAGTTCAGCGGCTTTTTCTATGCGATCCCTGAACTATTTGACCCGTTTTACACGGCTACAGAGGGATCTAATCAAAGAGTTGGGAGATACCCTCCAGGGTACTACAGATGCTGCTGTCTCAGAGAAGGTTACAGCACATCTCAATACCCTTACTTCTATTGTAAACTCGTCCATGAGGCTGATCTCATACGCAGCCGAAGGATCGAGTAGGGCAGCAGCTTCAGTGATTGCTCTTCGTAGGCAGTCCTGGATGCGCTTATGTTCATTTATGAAGCCTTCAAGTCTTCCTTTACTAACGCCTGCTTGATGGTGCCCTAAAGTAAAGGAGACCCTTACCCGGTGTGAGCAAGAGGGAAAGACTCTGTCTGCTGTCAGAGTCCGTTTTTCCACCCCATCCAGACCGTACCCCAAAGGGCAACGTGGTGGAAAATGTGGTTTCAAAACCCCAGGGTTCTTTCCAGGCGACAGGGTGATACCCCTCTAGAGGCAGAGGAGGGGTAGAGGTGGAAGACGTCCCTGGTGGCAGAGGGTTCGCAAAACCAAGGTGACAGGGATACACCCCGGAAACCTTTTCAGCACTCCTGAGAGGAGGCCCGACTGTCCTGCTCTGGAGGCAGTCGGGGTCGCTAGCTTTGTACCCTCAGGCCTGGCAAAATCTTACATCAGACAGTTGGGTAAAAGCGTTGTTACCAGAGGCTACAAAATTCCCTTTCTATTGCCCCATTCCACAGAAAAGACTCCCAGATGTGCCGCCCATCTGAGGTCCTGCAGCTGCAGAAATTTCAAAGCTGCTAGAAAAAGAGTCATCCAACCAGTCCCAGAGGACCAAAGAGGATTCGAACTTACTCAAGGTTCTTTTAGTTCCAAAAGACAGGGGACTGGAGGCCAATTCTGGACCTAAGCAAACTCAATACCTTCATCAGGAAAGAAAAGTTCAATGGTCACGCTTCAATCGATCCTTCCATTTTACAGAAGGACACTGGATGTGCTCAATAGATCTAAAGGACGATACTACCACATCAAAATAGCCAGGGCGTCCAGGGATCACTTGCGCCGGCTGGGAGCCAGTCACTTTCAGTTTCGAGCCCTGCCCTTGGATCTGACCTCAGCCCCCAGGCTCTTCACCAAATGTATGGCAGTGGTAGCGTCTCACTTGAGACGCCTCGGATTCCAGGTGTTTCCGTATCTGGACGTCTGGCTCCTTTCTGCCACCACCGCCGATTGATTCAGGCCAGGGATTACACACTACAACTTTGTGTTCATCTCGAATTTCCATAAATTTCAAAAATCTTTACTACAGCCATCACAGCATATCTCATTCATAGGAGCAGAATTGGATACATTGCTTAATTCTAAGGCTTCCCCAGAAAGGATAGCCTGCCTACAAAACCATATATCTTTTCTTCTTTCATCCAGAAAATCCCCAGCGAAACTGGTTCTGAAGGTTTTGGGTCTCATGGCAGCTTCTCTCATTGCGATACCCTTGGGAAGACTGCACATGAGAGTTCTTCAATGGCTACTGTTTGCACAATGGTCGTTCCAAAAGTTACCCCTGACACACGAAATCTACATCACAAACATATGAAAATCGCACCTGGCTTGGTGGTTTCGGACTTGCATTCTCTCCAGCGGAAGACCATTTGTGCTACCCACTCCAACAGCAACGGTGACCACGGATGCTTCCCTGATAGGGTGGGGGGGGGCATCTTTCAGGGACAGACAGTCCAAGGCGAATGGACCAATTTGGAATACAATCTGCATATCAATGTTCTGGAGTTGAGGGCAGTGTTTCTAGCGTTGCAACACTTTGCTCCCCTTCTTCCTCTAGGGACAATTGCAGTCCAGACGGACAACATGTCTGTAGTCTGGTACATAAACAAGCAAGGGGGAACCAAGTCTTACCAACTATGCAGAGAGGCCATGAGAATCTGGCAATGGGCGGAGTCCACGGGTCGCTTTCTGATAGCAACGCACATCCCGGGGTTATCCAACGTCATAGCGGACAGGTTGAGCAGAGCCATCCTGTTACCTCACGAGTGGTCCCTCAAACAGTCAGTTGCGAGATTTTTTTTGCAAGTGGGGCCAGCCTTCCTGCGATCTGTTTGCCTCCAATGAACGCCAAATGCAGAAGCCATTTTGCCCTACTACCCCTCCAGGGGAAGTCCCAAGGGGCGCTCTGGTTCACGATTGGCCCCGGGTCTCCTGCACGCTTTTCCTCCTGTTCCCCTGATTTCAAAATTTCTACAGAAAGCCAGCAACCTGCAAGGACAATTATCCTCATTGCCCCATTCTGGCCTCGTCAAATATGGTTTCCCTTTCTTCTAGCACACCAAATGCGGAACCCTGGATCCTGGACCCAGAGCCGGATCTACTGACCCACTCGTCAGGGGCTCTCCACCCGTCCGCTTCTCTCCCTCAAACTAGCAGCTTGGCTGCTCCGCTTCTCTTAGCCAGGTCTGATCTTCTATCTCCTGCAGTTCAAAATATCCTGGTGGCTTCTCATATAGCATCCACTACAAGGATTTACACCAGTAAATGGAAGCGTTTTGTGCACTGGGCAACTACACAACAATTGGATCCCTTAGTAGCTCCTCTGAATAAGGTCTTGGAGTTTTGACCTAATTGTACCACCAAGAGGCTTCGCCTGCCACTTTGAGAGTGCAATTAGCTGCCATATCGAATTTTCATGTGGGAGAAAGTGGGGCTCTATTATGGCTCACAGACTTTGTAAGGCCTTTCTAAAAGGATCTTTCCATATTAGACCACCAGTTAGAACTCCTACTTCACCTTGGAACTTGAACCTTCTTTTGTCACAGCTGATACTACCACCTTTGAACCAGCCTCTTCCTGTCCTTTGAAGTTTTTGTCATGGAAGACCCTTTTTCTGGTGCCTATCACATCGGCCATGGTATCGGAGCTTCAAGCTCTTTCAGTTCAACATCCTTATTTAATTTTTCACCCTGACAGAGTTTCTCTTCGCACTAATCCATCCTTTCTTCCCAAAGTTTGCTCCGTTAATAATATTAATCAGTCCATTGAACTGCCCACATTTTTCAAGAACCACTCCAATAAATTGGAATATATGTTACACAAGTTAGATGTTCATAGACAACTCAGATTTTACTTGGACAGAACAAAGGATCACAGGAAAACAGACCAGCTCTTTGTGGCCTTCTCAGACACCAAGATGGGTATGGCAGTTACAAACGAACCCTGTCCAAATGGCTTTCTGACTGTATTATTTTTGTCTATACTGCCTCTGAGCAAACTTTACCTGTCAAGCCCAAAGGGCACGCTACAAGATCAGTATCTACATCCCTGGCTCATGCAGCTCGCCTACCGTTAGACACTATTTGTGCGGCTGCCACTTGGTCTAAACCACATACCTTCATTTCTCATTACAAAGTGGACAGGATTTCTAGGGACAGGGCAACCTTTGGTTCCACTGTGCTCAGGAACGTTCTCCCTGAGTTCCTCAGGAACATGGAGCTAGGACGCTACCCAGGTGTAAGAACAAGCGAGATTGAACACTCTCACATATAAAGTTATGTCCTTACCATAACCTTCCATGTGGAGTGTTCATCTCGCTTTTGTTCTTACATTCCCACCCTCCCACCCTCAGGAAGAACGTCCAATTTAGGTGCCTGGTTTGTTTCTCCTGCTTCTGCCTTGAGCAGTTGTTGTACTATATAAATAGGTTTTTCTTGTTTGGTATGAAAGTGTTATGCTCTCTTCTGTTCTCTGCTGGTTTGCTTGCAAACTAGATCTGAGGTAAAGGCAGAGGGGGATTGTGGGAGTTAGGTTGGTCTCGAGCTTCTTCTCGATGCAGAGCTTTGTCAAGCGGCCAACACGGAGCCGAGGATCGGCTCCGAACCCAAGTGTAAGAACAAAGGCAAGATGAACACTCCACATGGAACGTTATGGTAAGGACATAACTTCTATTTTTTTGTGACAAGACCTTTAAAATAATACTTGTAGTCAATTTTAAGTTCGGGGATCTGAACTTTCTAGGAGTTCTTAGTGGATTATTGACAATATTGTTTATCAGGGATCTGATATTTGTGTGTTTTCTTTGGTATCATGTCTGAAAAACAAAAATCAGGATTTAAGAGGTGTGACTGTGGACAGAAGATGTCCATCACAGATAACCATGTTTCTTGTGTGTACTGCTTGGGTCCACTACATTTGCAAGAGGATTGCTCTATCTGCCATTCCTTCAGTGGCAGGGTTGTTAGAAAGGTGAAGGAAATTGGTGGATAGAGGGCTGTTGAAGCCAGATTTTCAAGAAGCGCTAGACAAGACTGACCAGACCTCCAAGTCCTCGAGGGGGTCGAAGTCTTCTAAGGTGTCATCGGAGCATAGGTTCTCTGCTCCGAGCACCTCTTGGAAGACTCTGTCGCCGACTCCGCACGGAGCCGTGCACCGAACTCTTACCTCGGAGCCAAATCACAGTGTTGGAGCCGGTGTCGGAAGTTTTCAAGTCCCCAATCCTTAGGTCGGTAGCTTCTTCGGCTCCTTCAACCCGTTCTTCCAGTACCCTTTCCGACATCGATGTGGACCGCATGGTGCAGAGGCTTTTGGAGAACCCGGCCCTGGCCAAATTGCTTTCGGCTTCGTCCCAACTGACTTCGAAGCCTATGACCCCACCCTGCCATGATTTCTGCTCTTCCTCCGAGGCCAGTCAAGCCTTCGGAGCTGGAAAGAGAGGATCTGATAGTGGTGGAACCCTCAGAGCCGAGGCCTGTTCCAGTGCCCTTGGCCCCATTGACCTTGACTTCTTCTGTTCCGATCGAAGAGTCTCAGAGCCGACACTCTCTCGCTAGTTCCGGGGGGAGAGTCGTACTGACGCTTTGGTTCCGACTCTCCCTCTTGGGGCTTTGGCGCAGATGAGCTTGGCTCCGTTCTCTGGTTTGGAGCCCGTGGTCTCGGCCCCTGGGAGTTTGCCGTCTTCTTCGGAACCGGCGGACTCCTTGTATTGGGAAACCGGTGCCTTTGATGTCATTAGGAGGGTCATGTCTGCAAAGACCCTTACCTCTTCGGATCTTTCCTCTTCCTCCCCTAAAGGGCCGCGTTCTGTCCCTACATCACAGGTTCCTACCAAGCATCGAGACCCAGAGCCTCAGGTAACCCCATTGGGTGACCCCAGCTTGACGGAGACTTCAGATGCCCCCACTGATGAAGTCCCTAGAAAGAGAGTGTGCAAGAGGAGGCATTTGGATTCCCCTCTGGAATCCTTAACACAGACTCCAACTTAGAAGAATCAGAAGGGTCCCCAGGGTCCTCCTCTGAGGATGTCTCATTTGCAGACATCCTGGAAATATTAAGGCAGAGGGGTGACTGACAGTTCCTTACCCCTACTGAGTATGAGTCGGTGCTCCTGAAGGCCTTTGGGTCTCAACCTTCCACCTCCTAGGTTACTATGCCCTTTGACGAATGAATGGACTTGGTCGCTCGAAGGGCATGGGAGTCTCCTGATTCCATGGAACCGGTCCCTCGGAGGCCCATAAATTTATCACCTCCACTCAAGACAGATCTTTTCTTAACGGAGGGAGTCCCCGTTGATGCCATGGTGGTGGCGGTGGCCACCAAGAAAGAGATGTCAGAAACCTCTTCTTCTGTTCATCCTCCTGATAAAAACTCTAGGATGATGGACAGATACAGGAAACACATGTTTAGTTCTGCGACATTTGCAATGAGATCGCTTAACTGTTTAACCCACTTTACCTGTCTTCCATGAGATCTCCTCAAAGAGCTTGGAGATGCTCTACAGGGCAAAACAAATGATGCTGTTTCTGAGAAAGTCACGGCACAGCTTAACACCCTTAATTCTATTGTGAACTCGTCTATGCGTCTCATTTCTTATGCAGCTGATGGATCAAGCTGGGCAGCAGGTTCAGCGATAGCTCTGTGGAGACAATTCTGGATGCGCTTATGCTCCTTTGCGGAAGCCTTCAAGTCTTCCTTTGTTAATACCCCATTCGATGGCTCTTCCTTGTTTGGGCCTAAAGTCAAAGAGACACTCACTAGGTGTGAGCAAGAAGGAAAGAGTC
Source organism: Protopterus annectens (assembly GCF_019279795.1). Lineage (NCBI taxonomy): Eukaryota > Metazoa > Chordata > Ceratodontiformes > Protopteridae > Protopterus > Protopterus annectens. Next base: position 141,048,875 of record NC_056740.1, read on the forward strand.
CGTTTTTCCACCCCCCACTAGACCATACCCCAAAGGGCAGAAAGGTGGAAAAATGTGGTTGCGAAAGTCCCAAGGAGCTTTCAGAACACACGTAATGAACACCCCTCCAGGTGCAGAGGAGGGGGGTATAATGGTAGATGCCGCCCAGGCGGCAGAGAGGGTCCGCAGAACCAGGGTGACAGGGAGCAGTTCCTTGGCAAGCCCTATCAGCGCTCCTGAGGGGAGGCCCTACTGTCCTGCTCTGGAGGCAGTCGGGGGTTGCTTAGCTTTATACCCAGATGCCTGGCTAGGAATTGTCATCAGACTCTTGGGTAAAAAGCATAGTTACCAGAGGTTACATCATTCTCTTTTCAGAATCCCCTTCCATTCGTACAAGAAACCCAGGCGTTCCACCCAGTCTGCGAAATCTAGCAGCCATAGAAATTCAAAGGCTGCTAGAAAAAGAGTCATTCAGCCAGTCCCGGCAGACCAGATATGATCCGGAACTTACTCCAGGTTCTTTTTAGTTCCAAAGAAAGCAGGGGACTGGAGGCCAATCTTAGACCTCAGCAAACTAAACACCTTTGTCAAAAAGGAAAAGTTCTGGATGGTCACGCTTCAATCAATACTTCCGTTTCTCGAAACGGGTGATTGGATGTGCTCTGTAGATCTCAAGGATGCGTACTACCACATCAGAATGGCCAGGCCATCCAGAGATCACTTGTGTTTCCGGCTGGGGGCCAGTCACTACCAATTCCCAAGCTCTGCCCTTTGGTCTCACCACAGCCCCCAGTGTGTTCACCAAATGTATGGCAGTGGTCATGGCTAACCTGAGACATTTAGGATTCCGGGTGTTTCCATATCTGGACGACTGGCTCCTTACCGCCACCACCAAGCATCAACTGATTTGCGCTAGAGATTACACTATCAACCTGTGTTCCAAGTTGGGCATAACCTTAAATTTCGAAAATTCTGCTTTACTGCCGTCACAGCATATTTTCTTTATAGGAGCAGATCTAGACACCACCACCACCCTGGTCAGATTGCCTCAAGAAAGAGTAATATCTTTACGAAGTGCAGTGTCCCATTTGTTAATAGAAAGGAAAGTTCCTGCATTCCAGGTTCTGAAGCTGTGAGGCACCATGGCAGCGACACTCATAGTGGTTCCTCTAGGATGAATGCACATGAGGATATTCCAATGGTTACTATTCACATAGTGGTCTTATCAACAGCTTCCAATGTCATACAAGATTCTTCTGACAAATGCCTGCAAAAAGGATCTTCTTCGGTGGTTGAACAACCACCAAGTTATTGAAGGTCGCTCATTTGTACTTCCCCCTCCCACAGCCACAGTGACCACGAATGCTTCCCTGATAGGGGGTGGGGGCTGTTTCAGGGAAAAAACTGTCCAAGGCACTTGGTCAGACATGGAATCTCATTTGCACATCAATGTCCTAGAGTTAAGAGCGGTGTTTCTAGCATTGCAACACTTTCACGACTCTCTACCTCGAGAGACGATTGCAATACAGACAGACATGTCAGTAGTCTGGTACATCAAGGAAAGGGGAACCAAGTCTTACCCCTTATGCTGAGAGGCCCTGAGAATTTGGCAGTGGGCTGTATCCACCGAGCACTTTCTGATAGCAACGCACATACCCAGGTCATCCAACGTGATAGCAGACAAACTGAGCAGAGCCATTCTGTTGCCTCACGAGTGGTCCCTCAAAGAATGAGTGGCGGAAAGGATATTCCGCAGATGGGGCCAGCCTTGCTGTGACTTTTTTGCATCGCCGATGAATGCCAAATGCAGAAGCTACTTTGCCCTGTACCTTCCACCGGGGGACAGCCGAAGGGACCAACTCGTATACAATTGGCCCTCGGATCTCCTTTATGCCTTTCCTCCAATCATGCTGATCCCCAGATTCTTACAGAAAGCCAAAAGCTTGGGAAGGACTGTTATTCTGATAGCCCCATTTTGACCTCTGCAGATATGGTTCCCCTTCCAACAGCAATACCAAGTGGAAGAACCTTGGGTTCTGGACCCAGTGCCAGACCTTCTGACTCATTTAGGAGTTCTTCATCCCTCTCTTGTCTCCCTCAAACTGACAGTTTGGCTGCTCCACTTCCCAACCTAGCCAGGTCACATGATTTGTCTCCCATGCTTCAACATATTCTAGTTTCCTCTCATAAAGTGTACACCAGGAAGTTGTATAACAGCAAACAGAAGCGATTTGTTCATTGGGCTTCTCAGCATGGTATTGATCCCTATGTCGCCCCTATTCATAGTATTCTGGAATTCTTGACTTTGCTCTTCCATGATGGTGCGGCAGCTTCTACAATAAGGGTTCAATTGGCTGCCATATCTAACTTCCATGTGGGGTGCAGTGGTTCTAACATTATGTCCCACAGATTATGTAAAGCCTTTTTGAAAGGAACTCATCACCTTAGGCCACCTTTCAGACATCCTGTTACTCCTGAAATCTAAATTTGGTACTATCTCAACTCATGCTACCCCCTTTTGAGCCTTCATCATCTTGTCCTTCAAAGTTCCTGTTTTGGAAGACAATTTTCCTGGTGGCTATTACTTCGGCATGTAGAGTTTCTGAACTACAAGCACTTTTTATCAGTCCTCCATATCTGATCTTTTACCCCAACAGAGTATCTTTAAGAACAAATCCAACCTTTCTTCCAAAGGTCTGCTCCCAGGCAAACTTGAATCAGTCTTATTGACCTTCCTAATTTTTTCGGACATCATGCTAATAGATTGGAGTACATGTTACATAAGCTTGATGTTCACAGACAATTGAGGTTTTATTTAGACAGAGCAAAAGAATTTAGGAAATCTGATCAATTATTTGTTTCCTATGCAGACAATAAGAAAGGTTTTTCGGTATCCAAAGTTACATTGTCCAAATGGATTTCTGATTGTATAAAATTTGCATATTCTTCAACTAAACAACCTTTAGAACGTGAAATGAAAGCTCATTCTACCAGGGCTGTTTCTACGTCTCTAGTTCACGCAGCCCATTTTCCTTTGGACACCATTTGTGCAGCTGCTACTTGGTCCAGACCTCATACATTTATCACTCATTACAAAGTGGACAGGGCCTTCAGGGGCAGGGCTTCCTTTGGTTCCACCTTTCTCAGGAATGTACTCCCGTGAGCCGCCCAGGATTAGGGTGCTTGGGACGCTACCCACGTGTAAGGAACAAACGGTGAGCTTGAACAACTTCACATAAAGAAGTTATGTTCTTACCATAACGTTTCATGTCAGTTGTTCATCTCGCCTTTGTTCTTACACTCCCTCCCACCTTCCCCCTCCAGATTATGGAAGAACGGGTATGACTAATGGTCTGCTTGGTCTTGCTAGTGTCTTTCTTTCCAGCCAGATTATTGTTTAGCTATTGTAAATAGTTATGTACTATATACATGTTGTATTTTGGTTGCTTAGTGTTTTTTTCTTGCTGGTTCAGCAAATTAGATCTGGGGTTGGTAGGAGAGCATCATGGGATAGGGACTGTGCCTCGAGCTACTCTAAGATCTTGAGCTTGGAAAGCGTCCGACTCTGAGCCGATGGATCGGCTCTGAACCCACGTGTAAAGAACAAAGGCGAGATGAACAACTCACATGGAACGTTATAGTAAGAACATAACTTCTTTTTCACAACATTCACCTGCTCAAGAGTTAAGTCACAGGATGATAAATTAAAAACTAGGTTACTATGTTCCATCTCTTGAACTCTCCTTGGCTCTGCATTAGGTTCTGATAAGGTCTCTTCAGCGCCAATTCCTGGATCTGCCTCTTCTCTCTCTCTTTGATAGGCAAAGGATTCCTTAGAGAAAAATTTCTCTGACCATTAGAGGCTAATAACGTAGTTGTAGCACAGACTGTAGAAGTACTGGCAACAGCTCCCAATGCATCATTGTATTCAGCTTGAATTCCACTTAACTTACTATTCTCCAATGAAAAAACACTTGTCTGTGTATCTCTCTTCTCTTTTGGTCTCACATATTGTAACCTCAAAGGAACTGTCTCTGTAGAAGGCAAGAGTTGCAGACGGAGTAACATTCTGAACCAATTGTATCTTATCATTAGCAGACGAGTTTGCAACATTTGTAACTATTTCCCTTTCTGTGTCGTTATTCACGTTCTCTCCTTACTTATATGAATCTTGGCTTTGCACATGTAATACTCCAGGTTGAATAATAACATAAACATTAATCAAAAGTACAAGAACTCCTGCAATAAATGGACCAAACTGTACAAAATAAAATAAAAATCCAAGAAAAAGTATGGTCCAAAACACAGCCAGAATAACAGCAACCAGTAGTTTATTTCACATAAAACAGGTAACCGCTTTCACAAGTAACAGACTCGCTTCTTCAGACCTTATACAAAAGCTAAAACATGCTGCGTGATTTAAAATCACTTGGCTGCCAGTACACTATGCTAGAGCGATTACATGACCTGAGCTGATACAAATGAACTAACTAAATTTTCACAGCTGAAACGAGTTATTTCTTAGGAAAACATTAAATGTTCAAGATTGCTCAACTACTTATTCAAACTACAAAACATGATCTAATCTGCTGCACATTAGATAAAAAATTCCTGCACTGATACAAATAATTAAATCACACTGTTTCCATGTTTAAAAATCACCCATTTACCTATGCAAACTTCAGAATGAACAAAATCTACACAACGGATGAGTAAACGGGGGGGGGGGATTCCTGCAAGCAAATGCAAGTAAAAGTGCAGCATTGTTCACTCCTGAAGAACCATAAAAAATTAATGTTCACAAAACATCATGCATACAGACAAATATATTAAAATTCAGCTTATATATTTCAATATGCAGTAATGTAAAATGAGTGGGTAAAAGGCATATATCCAGGAACATTCTAACATAAAAAATACATTCTGATCCTACTCTGCCATTCATTTATACAGTGGCCTTGCTTTCAGTATTGGTCTCAAAGAAACTACTCTGTTTAGACCTAGCCATACATCAGCTCGAAGCCTGATGATCCATTTTGTTTCTGTAACCTCTGTGTGATTTCTCTAATCACCCAAACACTGACCCTGTGTCACCCTGTCAATGCCCATGAACTTGAAGGTATGTTCATTTTTAGTATTTAGTATATGTTTAGCTAGCGCATTATTAATATTTTTGGTTCTAATGTTGTATAGGTGTTCTCGGATATGGTCCTTCTGGCATCTTAGTTTTACCTATATAAAAACAGCTGCAAGATGTGCAATCGGCTAAATAAATCATATCTGTGCTATTGCAATCTGCATTAACATGAAATGTACATCTTCTCCCATTATTGGGGTAGACAAAACAACCACTCAAATCTATATGTTCACAATAAGTACATTTCCCACAAGGTAAGGTGTTTCCGTGTCCATTGTCATCTACTCCTACCTCTTTGTATCCACATAGCATCCTTTTAACCGATTTCTTATTTTTGTACCTGAAGGTGGGTTTCCCACTTCCTATATTTGTACTCCTTTCATCCATTTTTAATACATTCAATTTTTACAGATTATTTCCTTGATGTACTGGACATCATTTGAGTAATACAAAGTGTATTTTTGCCTATCTAATCTGTTCATAGTCCTTTCATGTGAAGGACTGCTTGTGAAGAATAATAGGGCTTGGCTGAATCTCTTCTCATTATGCATATGTCATTGCCAGTGTGTTTGATACACTCACTATTATAACCCCTCCTAACAGAGCTGGTATCTGACTTCTGTAATTCATCCTGGAAACCTTCATCTAAAACATTTAGTGTGGAGAATCTGATGATTTGGCCCCTTACAATGTTAGAAACAATAAGTAGGGGGTGTACTCTTTTCCTGTGTAGCAACTTATTTCTATAGCAAGATTTTTTATGTATGGTAGTAGTGATGTGTCCATCAGTTTGCTTTACATGAAACAGTGCCATCTAGGATATCTCACCCGACCACAGATGATCAGGTTTTCCTGTTTTCATTTTGATCCTAAAAAAAACAAACAAAAAACAAAGGCCTGAGACCATTTAGGGTCTAAGTCAATTAAACAAATACGTAAAGAAGGCCCAGTTCAGAATGGTCACAATGCAATCTATTCTGCCATGTTTACAGTCAAACAACTGCTTGTGCTCAGTCTGTCTACAGGATATACACATCATGATTGCCACATCATCCAGGAAGTTCCTCCATTTCTGAGTGGGTCCAATCTGTATTCCAGGCCTTCACTCTCACCCAACCCCAACTCAGGTGTTCAACAACTACATGGCAGCAGTCACTGCTCATCTGCATCTACAAGGAATGAGAATATTTCTATACATGGAAAATTGACTTCTGGCTGCCACAGTGTTGGGATCTTTAATAAAGGTCAGGAACTACTTTCTCCATCTCTCTATCTTTGTGGATAGCCATCAACAAGTAGTCAATCCTACAATACTATAGGAATCATTCACTTCACTGAGTTGCCACCTGAATATGGTTCATTCGGGGCATCATTTCTCTTCCTACAGACAGGTTCAGGTTCTCTGTTGGCCTTCTGCAATATTACTTCATTTTATGGCATCTTCCATTCTCATGGTGCACTTTGCCCAGTATCACATAGGTTCATAGGTTGATACTAGGCTGTCTGCCCTAGGGCATTTATAAGCCTAGCCAGAGTGTGTTTGGCTTTCGCCACCCTTTTAGATTAGTTGACTGTGCCTCTGTATAGTAGGTCACAGAAGATAGCCCTTTTGAGGTTAGTTTACTGTGCCTCTGCCTAGTAGGGACACAGAAGAGATCCCAGGGGTAAACCTATGATCTCCCATCCACTCGTCAAGATTTCTCTTGAAGAGGGTCAGTGAGGGACTCTGCCTAACATGGATAGGGATTTTGTTCCGGAGTGAGAGGAGCCTCTGGGATATGAATCTGTCCCTCCAGCATGTCCTATTTATTTCTGTGCTGAGGTTTAAGCCCCTGGAGCATGTAGCTCTAAGGGATTTGGATTTCCTGTGGTGGAGCATGTCCATAAATTCTTGGTTGGACATGGCTTTATACATCAGGCACAGATCGCCTCTGAGTAGGCGGTAAGCAACTGAGTAGAGCTGGAGTTTCTTTAGCCTAACTACATAGGGCATCTGAGTCCCTTGATCCTCTTGGTGAGGTACGTTTGGGGTCTTTCCAGTTGCTGCAGGTGTCTGGTAAGGTACATCCCAAATGGGGCATTGTATTCAATTGTGGGCCTGATGAGTGATGAGTAGAGGGGCACAATGATCTCTCTTGATCTAGATGTGAACCCTTTTGTGATAAGGTGGGCTATATAGAAGGTCTTTCTAACCACTTTGGCAATGTGATTGTCAAAGGAGAGATTGCTATCTACTTGGGTCCCCAAATCCCTAATTACTTCTTTCGTACTTAATGGATTACTTCTTCCGTACTTAATGGATTACCACCTATGTGGTAATTTGTGGGCACTTTTTTTTTCCCAAAGGGGATAACTATACACTTTTTGGCATTTAGCTTTAGGCCATGGCTCTGGCACCAGTTATCCGCCTCTGTGAGACCCTTTTGGAGGATGCTTGTGTCAGTCGGCGAGTCGATTATGGCACCCAGTTTGCAGTCATCTGCGAACTAGGTCAGCCATAGTCCTCCCATGTTAGCCTGTACCTCAGAGAAATATATACCGAACGAGAGGTCCCAGGGCTGAGCCTTGTGGGACGCCACTTGTAACTGGTTTAGAGTCTGACATGGCACCTGCAATTCTGACCATGTGTGTTCTATCCCTGAGCCAGTTTGCAACCCATCTTGTGACATAGGGGTTGATATTTAATCTGGTGAGCTTATTTATGATGCCCAAGTGGGGTATTGTGTCGAAGGCTTTTGCGAGATCCAGGTAGGCTGTGTGGACTACCTTCCCTTCATCTATGGCCTTGGTGACTATTTCAAAGTAGTTGACCAGGTTCATGAGAGTTGTACACTGGTTACTGTTGAGTTCAGTTGTCTGAACTCTTTGATACCACAGCACAAACAGAAAATGATTGATTTCAACAGTTGGCTAAGTTTCTGGTGTCATTCTAAGGGGATCCAGTATCTGTCTGCCTGGGGTGACATAATTGACGGACCTCAATGCTTTGCCAGAGATGGCCTGCATCTGTAACCCCTGGGCTTTCAGATATTGGCCAAGCCCTTGCCACCCCTATAGTGCTTTTTTTATGCGGTGTTCCAAAGACCAAATTACCACCATAGCAGCTACAAACAAATGCAATCTGAGGGTCATGCTGCTCAATGCTAGAAGTCTAAATCTCAAAATGCACTCGCTCGAAGCACTCCTTAAAATGGAGAACGTCAACATTTGTGCTGTAACAGAGACATGGTTCAAGGCAGCAGAAAGCACCACTGCACTACCAGGCTATACTTATTCCACACCTTTCGGTCCCAGAACTTGGACCGAAGCTCCAAAGGCAGTGGTGTTTCCATATTCATAAAGGATCCATACACCTCCAGACTGGTAGCCCAACATAACGCATCAGAAATACTTCAGGTGCAGCTAACATTGGGTAAGACATCGATTCAGGTTGTAGCCTGCTATAGGTCCACAACCATGTCCCAAGACTCACAATCCACGTCCCTAACCACCCTGGAAAATATTAGGGTCACCGTCCAACCTAACACTCTCATACTGGTTGATTTCAACTATCCCTCCATTAACTGGGAAGAGTACTCGTGTACCAATACACTTGGCCAACGTTTCCTGGAATTCATTAATTCCAGTGCCCTGGACCAGCTAGTTCTTACCCCCACTAGAGGTAGCAACATCCTTGACCTGGTCATTACTAACATGGGTGACCGTTGCTCTATACCAATAGTCAACTCCTCCCTGGTTAGATCCGACCACAAACTAATCACCTTGGAAACCCACATCCCTCCCAGCCCACCCCCCCACAAAGGTGGCCACCATAAGAAACTTCTCCAAAGCTAACTTTGGGCTCCTAAAAACAGAGGTGACTAACTTCACACACAATTGGAGACCAGCTGCATGACCGCTGAATCATACACTAATGCCTTGTACGAACACATACACAAATGCATGGATCTACCTCCTCCAAAAAAAAAAAAAAAAAAAAAAGAAGCCAATCTGGTGGTCCCCTGCCATAAACAAACTCTACAACAGAAGGAGGAAACTGATGCGAAATAAGATGAAGTCCCAAGACTGGAAAAACTCTCTTATCAGCCTCAACAAAAAGTTGAGATCCCTCATCAAAACCTCTAAAGCTAGCTATGAAAACTGAATTGCAGCAGATAGTAAAGGTAACCACAAGGCCTTCTATAGTTATGTAAAGAATCTCCACGGTAATACCCAGATTTGCTCAGAGCTATTGCACGATGGCACCTCATATACCGAGCCAACAGATATTGCCAGTATACTGGCCAACAGATTCATTGTCAACTTTCCCCCCTCTTTCCCCCAGCAAAGGACCAATCATAATACCAGTAGATTGTCAGGCACCCAATATTATAGGTTCATAGGTAGGTACTAGGCTATTGGCCCTAGGCCCTACATAAGCCTAGCCAAAAAATGTACCCTGGCTTTCGCCACCCAAGAAAATTATTTTCCTGTGCCCCTGTCGAGCAGAGCCACAGAAGTGATCCCTGGGGTGAATTTCCCATTTCCCATCCAGTCATCAAGATTTTTCTTGAAGAGTGCTAATGAGGAGCTCTGTTTGACATAGGTAGTCTGTTCCAGAGTATGGGAAGTCTCTGGGACAGGAATCTATCCCTCCAGCATGTTCTGTTTATTGTGGTGACAAGGTTTAGGTCCCTAGAGCATGTAGCTCGGAGGGATTGGGATTTCTTTAGGTCCCTAGAGCATGTAGCTCAGAGGGATTGGGATTTCTTTAAGTGGAGCATGTCCAACAGCTTTGGGTTTGACATAGCTTTGTATGTTAGGCAGAGATCGCCCCTGAGTAGGCTATATGCGATAAAGTAAAGCTGTAGTTTTTTGAGACAGTCTGCATAGGGCATCTGTTTGAGGCCAGTAATCCTCTTTGTGAGCTATTTCTGTGGTCTTTCCAGTTGTTGTAGATGTCTTGTGAGGTACATACCAAAAGGGGCGTTGTACTCTATAATGGGTCTAATGAGTGATGAGTAGAGGGGAACAATTACCTCTTTTTTTCTGGATGAGAATCCTTTTGTGATGAGATGAGCCATGTAGAAGGATTTCCTGATCACTGTGGCGATGTGATTATCAAAGGAGAGACTACTGTCCACCTGTGTCCCAAGGTCTCTTATCACATTTTCAGCATTAAGTAGACTACCAGCTATGTGGTAGTTTATGGGTACAGAGTTTTTACCAAAGGGGATGACAATACACTTTTTGGCATTGAGCTTCAGGCCATGGCTTTGACACCAGGTATCTGTCTCAGTGAGGCCCTTTTGTAGTTTGTCCACATCGTTAGGAGTTTTGATTATGGCTCCTAGTTTGCAGTCATCTGCAAACTTCGTTAGCCAAAGACCTGTGTTAGCCTGCACTTCAGAGAAGTAGATACCAAACAGGAGAGGAAAGCCTGAGGGGAGGCTATGATTGAACATGGTACTTAGGGTGCCAGTTCATTCTGTAGTTCGTGTAGAACGCAGCCTGGGATATTGTCAGGTCCCTTGGATGCTGTGTTCTTGGCTTTGGAGAGTGTGTATTTTACCTGTGCAGCCGTGATTATAGGAACTTTGCATTCTTCCGGTATAGAGATGGACCCTCTAGGGGGTGAGAGGGGGTAAAGTTAATACTGAACCTATCTGCTAGGATGTTGGCAATATCAGTTGGTTCTGTATATTTAGTGCCATTGTGCTGTAACTCAGAGCAGATCTGAGTGTTCCCATTGAGATTCTTGACATAGCTATAGAATGCTTTGTGGTTGTCTTTAGAGTCAGTGGCAATTTTGTTTTCGTAACTAGCTTTGGAGGATTTTATGAGGGATCTCAGCTTCTTACTGAGGTTGACCAGGGAGTTCCTCCAGTCATGGGATTTTACTGTTTTTTGCAACAGTTTCTTTCTTCATGTACAGGTTAAAACAGTACTGTCTAAGGCCAGGAATACAGCTTATGTGGGACCTGACAATATCCCTGACTGTGATCTGCATGAACTACAGAGTGAACTGGCACCTCACTTGTGTGCCCTGTTCAGTCACAGCCTCACCTCAAGCTTTGTCCCTGCTGAATGGCGCACTGCTGCAGTCATCTCTCTCCACAAAGGAGGAGCAACTACAGAGCCTGGGCACTATCTCCCCATTAGCCTGATGAGTCTGATATGCAAAGCTATGGAATGCATCATCATGGACCTAATAAACAAGATTATAGGGAATCTCCAAACTGAAGCCCACATAGTTTGGTTTTGTGAAGGGTAGATCATGCCTGCTCAACCTGCCTGACTTCTTTGAGTTAGTCACCAGAGCTATGGATTTAGGCAAGGTGGTTCATACAGCCTACCTTGATCTTGCCAAGGCCATTGATACCATTCCCCACTCAGGAACCATAGAAAAACTCACTAAGCTAGGCATTAACCTCTATATCACTATGTGGGTTTTGAACTGGCTCACAGATAGAACTCACAGTGTGAAAGTAGCTGACTCCAAGTCAGACTGCCAACCAGTCACAAGTGGAGTCCCACAGGATTCGGTCCAGGGTTCTCTCCTGTTTGGTGTATACTTCTCTGAAGTCCAGGCCAACACAAAGGGACTCTGGCTGACAAAGTTCGCAGATGATTGCAAGTTGGGAGCCATAATTAACTCCCCAAGTGATGTTAACATCCTACAGAAAGGCCTCAATGAGACCTACCGGTGTCAGAACCATGGCCTTAGGCTCAATGCCAAAAAATGTGTCGTCATCCCCTTTAGGAAAAACCCTGGTAGTCCACTGAACACAGAAGGCGTCATAAGAGATCTGGGAACACAGGTTAACAGCAACCTCTCTTTTGACCACCACATTGCCACTGTGGTCAGAAAGTCCTTCTATGTGGCACATCTCATTACTAAGGGTTTTGCATCCAGGAAGAGAGAGATCATTGTCTCCCTCTACTCTTCCCTCATTAGACCAGTCATAGAGTACAATGCCCCATTTGGCATGTACCTCACTAGACACCTGCAACAACTGGAGTGGCCGCAAAAGTACCTCACAAAGAGGATCCTAGGCCTTGCACACTTGTCCTGTATGGACGGACTCAGAAAAACTCCAGCTATTCTCTGTCTCATATCGCCTACTTACAAGTGATCTCTGCTTGACTTACAAAGTCATGTCTGACCCAGCTCTGTTAGAAATGCTAAATCTAAAGAAATCCCAATCTCTTCACACTACACGCTCCAGAAACCTTAATCTCATTACCACAATCGACAGAACAAGCTGGAGGGACAGGTTCATAACCCAGAGACTGCCCATGCTGTGGAATAGACTTCCCCTACATGTCAAGTGGAGCGCCTCACTGGCCCTCTTAAAGAGAAATCTTGATGAGTGGATGGGAAATAGAAAGTTCACCCCTGGGATCACTCCAGTGGCTCTACTTGACAGAGGCACTGGGAACTAAGGTCGGGTGGCATGATGCCAGGGTAATCCTATGGGCTAGGCTTGTAAAGGCTACAATGTGTGTCACCACTGATGCCTCACCTGTAGAGTGGGGGTGGGGCATTTTCAGCAGTAGATGGTCCAATGTGTTTAGAATTCCTTCGAGGCAAATCTTCACATCAACATAGAAGAAAGAGATGAGGGAGGTCCTCCTTCCATTGAAGGAACTTCATTATTACTTCCTTTAGGTGTGACCTCCATACAGACAGAATATGGCTGTGGTATAATGTGTCAACAATCTGGGAGAAACCAAGTCCTTCCCTTTATGTCAGGAGGCAGTGAGAGAGTGGCAATGAGCTATGCATTCTCGCCACTTTCTGGCAGCAATTCACTTCTTTGGGAAGTCCATTTGTTTTCTGGACAGTCCTTGCATAGAACCATTCTGATGCCTCACTAGTGGTCTCTGAATCCAGTGGTTGTTCAGGCCATCTTCAACCACTGGGGCAGGTCATGCTGCAGTCTGTTTGCATACCTGTCCAACATGAAATCTAACACCTGCTTTGCCTTAGTCTCCCAATATGGGCAGCCTCCCCCAGGGGCGCTTTGGTTGAGCACTGGCTTTCCTGGACACTTTATGCTTATTTTTTTCTACTGCTAATAATCAAATTTATTTATAAGTCAAAACGATACAGTGCAGTAGTTATCCTTATTCCTCTCTATTGTCCAATACAGATTTGGTTCCTTCAGCTTCTAGGTACATGAGAGGATCTGTTGTCGTGTCATCCAGGAAACCGCACCAGAATATTCACAATCTGAAATTAACCCCTTGGTTTCAGTTGCTGGGATGTCCAAAGATCCCATATTGTCTGAGGAAGACATTTGGATCCCTTCTACTTCCCAGAAGGATACTAGACAAGGAATGTGTGTCAGTAAATGGAAGTGTTTTGCTCTCTGGGCTTACTTTCATGAAACAGACCCATTCAATATTCTGCTTCCTGATGGTGTGATTTCTTGTCTATTTTTGATGGAGCATCTAGTTTTTCTACAATCAAACTTCAATTGACCACTTTTTCCAGCCATCTTCCATTTATTGAGTCTCATCCCCTAGCCTCCCGCAGACTATGCAAGATATTTTTGAGAGGCAGATTTCTGTTTTTTAGTCAAAGCTCACCTGATAAACCTTTGAAGATAGCCAAACTTACCCAGGATAACCTGAATGTTTTGCTTCCCAATGCCAGGAGTCTTTACAGAAAACCACTCCCTGGAAGCTCTCCTTACCTTGCAAAATGACATCTATGTAGTTCGAGAGACATGGTTGAAAGCCACGGAGAGCACCCTGGCAGTGCAAGGCTCCAATACCTTCCACACATTTAGATCAGTCACTGCATAGAAAGGGACAAAAGGTGCAAATGTCTTTTCATCAAAAACAACCACACCACAAGACAAGCACTGTGATTCACCTGAACATCTGCATATTTACAGTCCAACTCATCATAAGCAAAGTCCCATGCCATACCGTACAATAACTAGCCGTATGGAAAAGGCTTCCCATCCAAGTGAAGCAGAGTATGTCTCTGACTGTAATCAAAAGCAGCCTAGATGAATGGATGGGGAACTGGAAATTTACCTCTGGACTGACACCTATGCTCCTATTAGACAGAGGCAGCTTGTAAATGCTCTACCACCTTAGCATAACTGTATGCACTAGGTAACACATCCTGTAATGTATAAATGGGAACATATGACCTGCTCAAACTGTTTGCCCTTGCCAGTGTATCCTTTTCATTCATCAATGACTAAGTATAGCTAGGCTGAAAAGGTCTTCTAGGGCCATTAGTGTAGTAATTGTATATGAACTTAGTTCTTAAAGCTACAGTTTGCATGCATTTACCACTGCTAACAATGGCTATTCTTAGTCACAGGAAAACTAAACTAGTGTTTTATCAGAACTTGTTATTATAAGAAGATTGACTTATATCACTTGTATCAAGGCATACTTGCATGCTACAATCAGGGTAGTGAGCTAGTAAGTTGTGACCATTACATTATTTGTGAAATTAGCCATTTCAGGTTCATCATCAACCCCCTCTCATTTAGGGTTGGGATATTTCATAACTGTTGCTACCTCTCGCAATTTTTAGCCCCTCTCTTGTGTATTTTGACAGATATGCCAGACTGTCACAGGTCTTGTGTGATGCAATCCATCCATCTGCCATTTGAATGATATCACCTTTTCTTGCCTACTTCCCGTCTCTCTCAAATCTGCTTTAGATAATCATCTTCTGCTTTCCTGTACAAGTGACTGAACCACCATTATCTGTCCTCTTTGACTTTGTGTAATTGGGGGGCTATGTTGGCTTCTGCTCTGATGTCCTTGTTTCTTCATCTGCCCCCAGTGTACATCTCATTCCCCATCTCATTCACACCATCCCCATCACTTCAGGCCTGTTTTGAATTTACTGCCCAGGTTTCTGTGACGTACAGTAGTACTGGTCACAGCACTACTTTATACATCTTACTTTTCAGCTTCTATGACATTCTTCTGTTATGCACTGCCCTGATAATTTGTGCATTTGGCTGCAGCCCCTGTGATTCTAGCTCTGACCTCCTCATTCAGGCTTCCCTTATGAAGCAACCCCCCCAATATTTCAAGCCTATAATCTGTTCTACTGTTTTCCTTTTTGTTTTAATTTTTAGCTTCTTTTGGTTTTCCCAGTTTGCTGCCATGACCAATACCTTCAGTTTCAACCCATGTGCCTTCACGTTTGCATTCTACTCCCCTACCATTCAGTAAAGTTCATGAGTCTGCTTGTAGTGTCACATCTTCTGTCTCCTCTGTTCTGGTTGTTGATGTAGTCCATCACCAGTTTCAACAAACATGGTCTCAGTTTTGAACTTAATGCACCCTCACTCTACTAGGAACTCCACTGTGAGTCATATAATCACTTGACATGAATTTAATGTGCAGAAATTTGTGGGAGAGGGGTACATGACCCAAAGCAGCAGAGATTCATATCAGAATGGCCATGACAGCAAATACAGTAGTACTTATTGCATGGATTACAAGAATGGTAGAACAGCAATGTGCTGACACCTGATCTACTTTAGCAAGGCATTCACTTGAACACCATATACAAGTCAGCAAATTAATTTGATAGACATTGTGCGAGTCGTAGTGTGGTAACCTGAGTTCTACTGGTCAGTAGAACATAAGAGGTTTGTAATAAATAAGAGTTCACTGAAGCAGAAGGATGGTTATCAGTGAGATGTCATAGTGTATTACAGGTGTGAATAGCGAGACCAGTCCTTTGGATTGTCCTTGTAAGTAATACTGCAGATGGTCTGGAAGAAAAATTATGCCTTCCTACTGATGACTCATGTCACTCACTCACACACACACACACACACACACACACACACACACACACACACACACACACACACACACACACGGTTGATGCACAAGTTGTAGAATGGGCAAAGGGAGGTGGGGGCTTAAGAACACTGAGACAGTTTAATACTTGACAGATTAATACAGTCCAGAAATGTAAACCTGTGTAGAAACTCCTTGGTGTATACCTGTAGACAGGGCCTCATCCCTGGTCTTGTGTGCGGTTTATGGCCTTTTTAATTTTAAGGATATACACAAAATAGAAGCATTTTGAAGAAGACTGATATGTTGTATGGTCTGCACAAGCAGACTTTATAGAAGCTCTAGGGAAGAGCTTTGTTTGTATAAGAGAAGAGGCAAAGGGTGGTGGGGTTATTATCAATTTTTTTGTCAGGAACGTTCACAGATTTTTAAATGGGAAATATGTTTGAGGGGAAAAGAGAGAGATGCATGTGAGTGAAGAAACACAAGGTGGATGGCTCAGGAGAAATGCTTATAGGAATGGTGATAGATTGTTAAATACTCTTAAAAAGGATGCTGTAGTAGGTTCAATACCTTTGAGAGAATTGAAGTGCATGTGACTTTCAGAAAGAGTTTCTTAATAGTGCAGAAAATAGTCTGGTGGATAAGAAAGAGAATAGGAAAAACCCACTTGGAGATGATCCACACAGTGACCAAAAGTCAGGATTGAATCCTAATTTGTGAAGCAGAAGTTTTGCCAGTGGTTAAGCCCTAGCTTATTCTTAGAGAAATAAATTATCTGTTGCCAGAAACAGTGTTGCATGTGCTTCCCATATGCTTAACCTTCCTGTTGGGTGGCACTGAGAATTGTGTTGCACTCTTATTTTCTTATTTTCTATTTTCACCTCTTGATATTTGTTTGTCTTATTGTGGTTTCCTTGCTGCCCTTTTTTGAGTGGGTGTACTCCTGCTTTGTTTGCAGTCTTCCTTAGCATGATGAACAACCCTACTCCCCAATTAACCTTTAGCTGTCTGTTCTGTTTGGGTTTTAAGCAAACCATTTCCAAATAAAAATAATGCACAGTACAGACATTCACATGACGTATCCATGTTGCTGTCGCTTATTCATTCTTATCAACATTTCATGACATTGTGAGGCAAATCAGTGCCATAGGAGAAGTGGGAAAATAAGGCCATTGTCCTTGCTGCCTACTTATAGGATTAGCTGAAACCTTAAAGTGTTGTAGCTTAGAATTTGCTGTTAAATGACCGTTATTGTAAAGTAAATGGTATGCAAACTGTCAGAAGTCTTTTTTAGGTAGCTGTCTTTTAAGGGAAAGAAAGGGCTTAGATAGTCTATAAGCTTCAGTCATTGTCACTTATTAGACAGTAATCTTGTCAACTTTACATTAAATATTAAAAAAGCAAAAGTTTGACTTTCTAAGCTGTCTAGTGAGGGATGCCGTATAATGAAAGTCTTCATGATCAGGTAATCACAGCTCGTTAAGTGTCAGACTTTTACTGTGTTTGTTTTGTTAAAGATCTGGTTGGAGGAGGGTGCCAGTTGGGTGTGTTGTTTGGGGTGCCAAATTCCTCTGCTACAGGTGTGGGCATACTGAGGTATGTTAATCTTTAAAGGTTGTTTGAAGTGTAACAGAGATGTCAGAAATACTGAACAATGATACCAAATGATAAATTAAACAGTGCTCAACAAAACTGAAAATAGTAATTGGAGGAAGAAATGTTAGGTGCTTTATTGTAACTCAGAGTATCATAGTGTATGTGATGCAGAAATGAACAAAGGTAGGCTGGTTATGTTAAATGTAGTGGAATTTTTCAGTTGCTAGACCAGTGCTGCTGGGCTTGTTTCCAGAAGAACTTTAAACATGCCGCAGGATAAGAGCATAGATGGGTTGTATTGCTGTGGAGTTTGTCCAGCTGAAAAAGACTTTGTGTAGAATTGGCCGTGATGTCTGGCTTGAGCTCAAGTTTCTTATAGCCAATTAAGGACAATGTTTGGGTGAATCGTTAGTCTGTGATACACTGAAAAAGTGTATTGGAGTAATGTAGTCTAAAAACCTCTTTGGCAGGTTCTTTCTGGTTCTGTTCTTGCAGCATAACTTTTTAGTTCATTTATATGTATTTTCTCATTTGTTTAATAAGTGCATTTTTTACATACTGGAATACAGTAGCAGAATATGCCATGCTTTTTAGGGTTTGGAGGTTGCATGCAGCATTAGCTAAAGTGTACACTGGAAAATGTATGTACGATTGTGCTTTGGTAATGAGCTGTTTCTTCTGGGCAGCCAGGTGACTCTTGAGAGAAAACCTTTGGATGTTAACAGTTCAAATGTCAGTGCTAAATTGTGATTTTGTTTGTGCGGTGGTTAGTTTTGCTGCCTGTCCTCAATAGGTCTAAAGCTTTATAAATAGAGTTACATATTCTTTCCATGCATGCACGTTTTTTCTTCCACAGTTTAAAGACACGCACCTTGTCTTATGGAGGAAAACAAACTTTCTCCATGGGTTGCCCCTGTAAAGAAGCCTTTGCCTCAGTGAGGGTTGCCCTGTCAACAAAATGATAAAAAGTAAACTGCATTGTACACAACTTAATAGTCAAAATAAAACTGGATGTGTATTGCAGGCAGTACTAAATCAAATATCACCTTGCCTAAATTTAAGGGGAACTTGCTTTGTAACAGTACCTCTCAGTTGCCTTCCCCCTTGGGTATGCCTCCCCTGAGTAGGATTCTGCTGAGGAGAGGACCTCACCTTTGGTGAAATCATCTCTAAAATGAGAGAGTTTTTTTAAATGGGATTCCTCTGAAATGTCCGAGGTTCAAAAGAGGTATTATGAACTCCTACAAATGGACACCCATTCACCTTCTGCCATCCCTTCAGTCTTACAGCCTTTTTGGACACCTTCAATGCAGCCTCTACAAACCCCAATTCCCAGCTACCAACCCCTAGAAGGCCTGACAGGTTTTACAGGTGTTAGTATTGAAGAAGGGTTTTGCCCGAAAGCTTTGCTCTATATAAAGTTTTTGCTCAACGATTGGTGTTTTTTGTAGTGTTGATTTCCAGCATTTGGTTGTGTGAGGTTTTATAAGGTCCCACAAAGGGCCAAATTTCTGATTAAATGCCCTGTTGCAGACACTGACATGGTTTCAGTCTCTGCAGGCAAACCCTCAAGATTACTTCCCTTCACCTCTGTCCTTCCCACTGATAAGGAAAGTAAGACCATGGAACGCATTGGCAAAAAAGTCTTCTCTGCCACTTTGGCTTTTAGGGCAGTTAATTACCAGACACACATTTCTAAGTATGCCCTGGCATATTGTCTCAGGATTCTAAACTTTTGGCTGCTCTCCCAGACTCCCCTTCTAAGGCTCAAATATCTAGCCTCATCTCCTTGTCCTCTGAAGTGACAGGACACTCTATCAGATGCAGTTATGATGCTGCAGAGGCATTGGCCAGATCTGCAGCTTCTGCCTCAGTGCTTAGAAGGTATTATTGGCTGAGACTCTAACCCCTACTGGATATCAGGGCTAAACTTCTGGACTCACCCCTGGACAATTCTACCATGTTTCAGGCTAGAGTGGCAGAGCTTTTCAAAGCTCTTCAGCAAAAGGGGAAGGAATTACAAGAGTAAAACATTTGTTTGCATCTCCACTCCCTAAATTCCATAGGAATTATTCCTCCAAAACACAGTTGATGAGGAAACATTCTGCTCCTACCCCTCATTCTAGGAACAAAAAGAGCTCCAGGAAGCAGCAGCCTTCTTCCAGGCCTGCTCAGACCCCAGTTCAGAAACCTCAGTTTCAGGACAGGGCAGGTAGTCTGTGACTACCAGCTTTTTCCTTCACCTCCTCTGGATTCCATTCCCCTATCCCAAAGACTCTCTCACTGTCTTCCTGTAAGGCTAAGCATTACCTCAGACAAGTGGGTTTTGTCTATTATAGAAAAGGGTTACTTCATGACTTAGGTCACACCTCCCTCCTTAAGAGGTATCCCACAACTGCCGAAAGACCAGCTCTCCCTTTTCCAGGCAGTCTTAGACAGCCTCCTCTGTCAAGGGACTATCCAACCTGTCCTTCTGTCAGAAAAGGGAAAGGGCTTTTACTCCAGTCTTTTCCTAGTCCCAAGGAAAGATGGCCCATGGAGACCCATCCTGGATGTCTCTCACCTCAGCCTTTCTCTACAAGTACCCACTTCGTATGCTTACACTCCAGACTCTTTTTTTCCCCTGCTAATGCCTTAGGCATTTCTGACCACTTTGGACATCAAAGATGCCTATCTACATATCCCATAAGGCCCAAATACAGGAAGTATTTACGATTCTCTGTGGGTTCCTCACATTTTCAGTTCTCTCCCTTGCACTTTGGACTATTTACTGCTGCAAGGGTATTCACCAAGTGTCTGGCTCCAGTGGTAGCCTATTGCAGGGTCCAAGAAATTAAATTTTTTCCATCCCTGGATGACCTGATCCAGGCAGGTCACTCCACTTCCCTACACATCCTTCTCCAAAAAGTCATCTCTATCCTGCAGTCCCTGGGAGTTCAGCATCAATTTCCCCAAGTCCAAATTAAACCCTTCCCAAGACCAAGTTTTCCTGGTGTGCAGAATAAGGACAGATGTCCATTGAGGGCATTCCTTCCACTCCGAAAGTGGAAAGAATGAAGCAGTACTTGCTGTCTATTCTCCACACCTCTGGTATGACAGCGAGACAATATCTCAGACTTCTAAGATATATGGCCTCCATCATACCCTTGTTGCCACTGGCAAGACTCCTCATGAGAAAGCTTCAGTGGTACCTGAGGTCCACATGGACCCAACACTTCCACCCCTTGGACCACAAGATTCCCTTCCTGCCATGCCTAAGGAAGGAGATCTTTTGATGGTTGAATCAAGTCTCCCTCAACCCAGGACGTCCATTGCAACCCCTCACCCCAGTCCAGAAAATGTACACAGATGCCTCAGACCTGGGTTGGGAGGCTGCTATGGACAGCTTGAAGGTGCAAGGCACATGGACAGGCCCCTTCAAGTGGGGAGCACATCAGCATTAGAGAAATGAGGGTCATCATCCTTGCTCTGAAGACCTTCCAATACATTCTGAAGCAAGGCCCCCTGAAGTTGTTCACAGACAACACTACAATTCTCTACTCTGTAAACAAACTGGGAACAAAGTCTTACTTGCTATGCAGTCTTGCACTGCAGACCTGGGAATTGGCGGCACAACATGGAGTCACCCTCAGCTCAGAACACTCAGGCAGACTCCTTGAGCAGGTCCATGTCACAATCCCACGAATGGATGCTACACAGGGATGTGTTCCTGGACATAGTCTACACCGCAAATAGATCTGTTTGTCTCCCTTCTAAGCAGGCAACTTCCACTCTTTTGTACCAGGGCACCCTGCCGCCTAGCATGGGCAACAGACACCTTTTCTGTCTCAAGGAAGAGGATGTTTCCCTATACATTCCCTCCTTTCCCATTCCTACAAAAAGTCCTGTTGAAAATTCAGCAGGACAAACCAAAAATCTTGTTGTTGACTACCTTTTGGCCAAGACAGCATTGGTTCCCCCCTCCACCTGCATTTAGCCAGAGACAATTCATCACGTTACCTCACAAAGTGGACCTTCTCACACAGGACAAGGATCCCTAATCCATCCCCACTTGGCATATCTGAACCTAACCCTGTGGGGTGATAGAGTTTTGATCCCTTTTGGACACCTTTACACTGAGCCCATGCTTAATGTTCTGCAGGAGGCCAGGAAACCCAATACTAGTTGATCCTATTTGTCCAAATGGAAAAGGCAAAGACTTTAAAAACAGCTAGACCCATTTCAAGGGGAGGTCCCTTTATGCTGTGCTGTCCTACCTCTGTGAATTGTTGCAAGCAGGACTGGCATATTTTTCTGTTGAAGTCCACCTAGCTGCTATTTCGGCTTGTCTGCCTCTTGACCCTCCTCTTGCCTCCAAACTTCCAGTGATGTTATTCCTTAAGGGGAGTACTGCACCTCAGGCCATCCAGGAGGCCAGATCCCCCCCTTGGACCTGAACTACATTTTAGAGAAGCTCACTGTTACTCGTTTTGAACCAGCATCAAAAGCCTCTTTAAAATACTGCAATTGGAAGACTGTACTTTTGGTGGCCCTGACATCAGCCAGGAGAGTGTCAGGGCTCCAGGTCCTCATGGCCATCCCACCTTTTCTTATCTTCCACAAGGATAGAGTGACCCTAAGGACCAACCCGTCTTTCATGCATAAGATGATCAATGAGCTGTCTTTGAACCAATGTATTACCTCCCCACCTTTTTTCCACATCCCCAGAATGACAGTGAGAGAGTCCTGTATTCCCTTGATTTTCTCAGACAACTAAGAATGTTCTTCGTGTTTCACTGTTGCAGTCATCACATTTGGGTTATCCCTGCTGGAGTAGCCCTCAGCTGGCCTGAATACCATAGACTTAGTATTTCTGCATCGGTTGCTGTCACCTGAAGACTGACGTCAGGTCGTCAGTGGTATAAAGGAAGGCAGCCGACAACATTCTCTTGCCAGGGTGCCTGAAGCAGAAGCAGTTTGCATGAGTGCCGGTCAGCAGCTACCTATGTTTTTTTTTTTAAAAAATTTCTGAA